>NC_073377.1:8429741-8729741 GCF_028641065.1 Leucoraja erinaceus
TCTCACATCCAAAAGACTTGTAAAACTGGTCAATTCACCACAATAAATTGCCGCTAGTGTGGGTGGGTGATAGGAGAATTGGTGCGGGGTGTGTAAAATAATAGATTACAGGGAAATATGTGGGGGAATGGGATTAATGGGATTGTTTTGTGTGTCAGCATAGACTCAATAGGCTGAGTTGCACTTTATAAGTCGTAAGGAAACATGAACTGACGTTTCATTACACAATGTAATGGTGCCCAATGGAAATGGTTACATGTCGATGTCAATCGAATATCTATCTAGTGGGTTTGAATTAAGTTACATTGGATAACAACATTTTTTTGTACAATTTTAATATATTTTGCTTTACTTATCGTACTGAGGTTTTTATTATCTTACACAGAGCTACATGGCAACTGAAACATAACCTGTCTACTTCATTATTTTATTTAACGCTATATGGACACAACAGCACAGGAAAAAGATAAAAACGGAATGAAACTGCTGGAAACAGACATGGACGGATACTTAGTAAGACCAGAATAGCTCAGCAATGATGCACATTAAAACAAGCTAACAACACTCATTTGTGCACCTCCCATATCTTTCTGCCTCTCTGTACACCTGCCATTTTCACACTGTGCGTTTGAGTCCATGTGCAACTGCTTTGATTAGCAAATCTAATGCTCCTCTAATTGCACATACCAATGTTATTTCTTAGTCAAATTGTAGTATTTCTTGAAGACATTTTGGCAAACCTGACTTTCAAGTACTTTCTTGCCTGAAGTGCCATTTTAGTTGGCCTGCATTATTCAGTCATAATTGACATAGATGGCAGGGACTATATCAACATGAAGCTCTATTATACATGAAAATAGTGAATACAAATTAAGAAGACAAATTGCTGGAGTAACTCTGCGGACCAGGTAGCATCTCTGCAGAACATGGATAGGGCACGTTTTGGGTCAGGACCCTTCGTCCTGGAGAACTTCTTCAAAGTCGGCATACCCTTAGGATATTTTGTAGAGGGGCAGTCAAAATGTACAAACATAGAAGCGTCTTTGAAGGGTCCCGATCGGAAACGTCACCTCTCCATGTTTTCCAGAGATGCAGCCTGACCCACTGAGTTACTCCACAACTTTGTGTCCTTTGTTGTAACCCGCACCTGCAGTTCAGTTTAGTTTCAGTTTAGTTTATTGTCACGTGTACCGAGGTACAGTGAAAAGCCTTTTTTCTTTGTTTCTACGAATAATGATTAAGATCTGATCTGGTTAATATTTCTGGTCAGAAAACAATTTCACCAAAAATTGGAGCAACTCATTTATCGCTACATCACTTGAGAGAGGGAGAGGGAGAGAGGAGAGAGGAGGAGAGAGAGAGAGAGAGAGAGAGAGAGAGGGAGAGGGAGAGAGAGAGAGAGAGAGAGGGAGAGAGAGAGAGAGAGAGAGAGAGAGAGAGAGAGAGAGAGAGAGAGAGAGAGAGAGAGAGAGAGAGAGAGAGGGAGAGAGAGAGGGAGGGAGAGAGAGAGGAGAGGGAGAGAGGGGGAGAGAGAGAGAGAGAGAGATGGAGAGAGAGAGGGAGAGAGAGAGGGAGAGGGAGAGGGAGAGAGGGATGAGAGGGAGAGGGAGAGGGAGAGGGATATTGAGAGAGAGAGAGAGAGGGGTGTGTAACAAATACGGATTGGGCAGACGCACAGCGTTGCGCTCTGAGAGAAAGGGGAGAGAGAGGGAGAGGGAGAGAGGAGAGGGAGAGAGAGTGAGAGGGAGAGGGAGAGGGAGAGGGAGGAGGGGAGGAGAGGGGGAGAGGGATTAGAGGAGAGAGAGAGGGAGAGAGGAGGGAGAGAGGGAGAGGGAGAGGGAGAGGGAGAGGGAGAGGGAGAGGGAGAGGGGAGAATGAGGTGGTAGTGAGAGAGCGGAGATAGAGGGGGTCAGAGAGAGAGGGGGGGAGAGACAGGGTGGCATAGAGAAGAGAGGAGAGAGAGAGAGAGAGGAGAGAGAGAGAGAGAGAGAGAGAGAGAAGAGAGAGGAGACGAGAGAGAGAGCACGCGTTTGCGCCTTGTGCCGAAGGACACCGTTGGCTGGCCGGCCGGCAGAAGGCACGGAGGTGGCGGCTGCTTCCGCTGTCCAGTCCCGGCGACCACTCGCAGCCACCCGAGCTACTTCCGTCTCCGGCCACAATGCGGTGGCTCCGCGCTCGGAGCGCCGCGGCGAGAGAGTTGCTGGCATGATCCCCAACCCCCTCCTTCTCAACAATCCTGCCCTCCCCGCAACTTTACCCCTGGTGGCCCAGCCAATTTGTGCAGCTCAGGCGGTGCTGACCCGGCCCACTTTACAGCTGCTTCCCATCAGCTGCCAGCAATGAGGGATAGCCAAGTCTATCTTTCTTGGCTAACAACCTAACCTTCGGCCTCCAAGACACAGGTAAATTTTTGTGCCTTATTTTTGGGTAAAAAATTGCATCTTCATTGCCTGGAAATAGGGTACTCCCACTATAGAGATAAAATTCACAAAATGTCACTAAATGTCACCAGAACTAAAAGTTAAAAATTCATCATAACACAAGTGGTGTGCAACCAAGTGTTACAAAGCACTGCATTCATAAAGCCATCTTTAACACAGGAATGCAATAAAACAAAATTTAGTGCCAAACTACTCAAGGATGGTGTCAAAATAGTTGGTCAGAGAAGTATCTTAAAATGAGAGAGAAATCAAGAAATGTTTATGGAGACAATAGTGGCATCAGTTTTCAATGACCGCCTGAGATGAAAACAGTGAAAAACTCTTAAGGAGTGCTAAGTGCTATCACTATTATTGAATTTAAAAAAAGGCAACAATAATATGTCCTATAAATCATAGCAGCAGAATTAGGCCATTTGGCCAATCAAGTCTGCTCTGCCATTCGAGCACGGCTGATATATATTTTCCATCTCAACCCCATTCTCCTGCTTTCTCTCCATAACTTTGATGCCCTCACTAATCAAGAAGCTATCAATCTCTACTTTAAAATTACCCAATGACTCTTGGCCTCCACGGCATCTGTGGCAATGAATTCAACAAATTTGCCATCCTCTGGCCAAAGATATCCTCATCTCCATTTTAAAGCCACACCCTTTTATTCGGACATTGTGCCCTCTGGTCCAAGACTCTCCCTCGACTGGAAACATCCTCCCAACATCCAATTTCTCCAGGCATTTCATTAGCTCCAGCCAACATCCTTTGTGCAAGGAAGGACTCCGACCACTCGAGTGTTTTTGCCTTGACGCGTGGCACAGGCAGGCTGATGCAAAGAGCTGCACTTTCTGATTTTTTGATGATCAGGAAAACAATTGGACACTAATTAGCTCTATTTAATCTGTCGTGTTTCTTGTGAACAGGATAATTTTCCACATGGTCGGGTAAATATCTGTTGTAACTGTGCTGGAGCAGTTTGACTCGAGGCACAACAAGCTCTGCAGTATATGTATTTAGTACAACAGCTGGTGGTTGATTCCATAACCTTTGCTGCATCCTATGCTTTCAGCCGTTTCTTGACATTATGTGGAACGAATGATATTGGCTGAAGACTGGCTTATGTGAGGGTGGGGAATCTCAAGAGAAAGCAAGATGGATACATCTGGCTGAAAATGGTTCTGAATTATACCTGGAAATCACATGCTAGGCATTGTTATTATTGGGGTTAGGGGTATTCAAGGAGCCTCCTCTTCCCATTAAGTGGTTAATGCTGTAACACTATATTCTACACTCTAGTATGTTTTTCTATGTTGCGACTAGTTTTACTTGTGCATGGCTCGATTGTACTCACACTTAGTCAAGGACAAGTCTCACCCCGATCACTCCCTCTTCTCTTCTTTCCCATTATGCAAGAAGTGTAAAAGTATGAAAACGCACACCTCCAGGTTCAGGGGCAGTTTCTTCCCAACTGTTTATCGGGCAACTGATCCAATCTATCAACAGCTAGAGAGCGGTCCTGAGCTACTATCTACCTCATTGGAGAGCCTTGGGTTATTCTTAATTGGACATTGCTGGACTTTATCTTGCACTAAACGGTATTCCCTTTATAATATACATGTACACTTGTAGATGGCTCGACCGTAACCATGTATAGTCTTTTTTGACTGACTGGTTAGCACACAACAAAAAGCTTTTCATCGTACTTCGGTACACATGACAATAAAGTAAACTAAACTGTGGACAGCAAACAAACAAATTTCTCACTGTATCTCAGTACCCGTCACAATAATATAGCAATACCAATAATTGTCCCCCATCTTTCTGGACAAAATGTGTTTTTTTGTTGTTTCTCAATTAATGACATTTTTTTAAAACAATTTTTGCACATAATATTTTTATATTCAGCATTGCGTTTGGCAGCTTTCCAGAATGCTTGGTTCCTCCCAGAGACTGTTTGATATTGACATTTTCTGCAAAATTAATTTCTTATTTCTTAACATTCTTGCTGCAGTTTCACAGAGTATTTCAAGCACATTGGAAAAAGTTGGTGTTAGCATGATGTTCGGTACAGACATTGTGGGCTGAAGGGCTTGTTCCTGTGCTAAACTATTCTTTCTTCTATGATCACAACTATATAACAGCAATGCATCAGATTGAAATATTGGTCTTTTAACAACCAAAAATGGCAGGATTTAAATTCTTGCATCAATGAAATGAGAAATTAAATCAATTCTATATAGAGTAGATTTTAAGATAGCTGATAATTGGCTTGAGTTTTAACTTTTAGCAAAAGGCTTATTCCTTAAATTTGAATTGCATATGTCTATTTAACCACGTGGATTAAAAAAAGTGTTGACAATAAAAACATAAAATAAAGATAGAAAGTGATGAAGCAAACTTATAAAAATAGGTGCAGGCCATTCAGCCCTTCGAGCCAGCACCGCCATTCAATATGATCATGGCTGATCATCTAAAATCAATACCCCGTTCCTGCTTTTACCCCATATCCCTTGATTTTTTTAGCATAATGAGCTAAATCTAACACTTTCTTGAAAACATCCAGTAATTAGCCTCCACTACCTTCAGATTCACAACTCTCTGGGTGAAGAAGTTTTTCCTCATCTGTCCTAAATGGCCTACCCCTTATTCTTAAACTGAGACCCCTGGTCTGGACAACATCGGGAACGTTTTTCCTGCATCGAGACTGTTCAATCCGTTAAGAATTTTATATGTTTCTACAAGATACCCTTTCATCCTTCTAAATTCCAGTGAATACAAGCCCAGTCGACCCATTCTTTGAGTCCCGCCATCCTGGAAATTAACCTGGTGAACCTTCGCTGCACTCCCGCAATAGCAATAATGTCTTTCCTCAAATTTTGGAGACCAAAATTGCACACAATACTCCAGGTACGGTCTCACCAGGGCCCTGTACAACTGCAGTAGGACCTCCTTGCCCCTAAACTCAATTCCTCTCGCAATGAAGGCCAACATGCTATTTGCTTTCTTCACTGCCTGCTTACTTTCAGTGACTGAAGTACAAGCACACCCAGATCTTGTTACATCTCCCCTTTTCCTAATCTGACACCATTCAGATAATAAACTGCCTTCCTGTTCTTGCCGCCAAAGTGGATAACCTCACGTTTCTCCACATTATACTGCATCTGTCATGCATCTTCCCACTCATCCCAACTATCCAGGTCACTCTTGCAGCCTCATAACATCCTCATCGCAGCTCGTACTGCCGCCCAGCTTTGTGTCATCTGCAAACTTGGAGATTCCCTCGTCTAAATCGTTAATATATATTGTAAATAACTGGGGTCCCAGCACTGAGCTTTGCGGCACCACACTAGTCACTGCCTGCCATTCTGAAAAGGACCCGTTAATTCCTACTCTTTGCTTCCTGTCTGCCAACGAGTTTTCGATCCATGTCAATACCCTACCCCCAATACCCTATGCTCTAATTTTACACACTAATCTCTTGGGTGGGACCTTGTCAAAGGCTTTTTGAAAGTCCAGATACACCACATTCACTGGCTCTCCCTTATCCATTTTACTTGTAACATCCTCAAAAAATTCCAGAAGATTAGTCAAGCATGATTATTCCTTCATATATCCATGCTGACTTTGACCAATCCTGTCAATGCTTTCCAAATGCGCTGCTATAACATTTTTACTTCAAGTTGTTCAAAGTAAATGCATTGTTTTGGGTATTAGTTTACGGCATGTCTACTTCTAATGAAATATTATGCACCGCGCTCTTACAAGTCAAAGATTAAATATCCACTGCAGTTATTAAGAAATACACCATAACAAAATTCATTTTCCTGTATGAAACTTGTAATTCTCGATGTGGGTTACATTAGTAAATTCAGTAATACAATAATCTCATAGAGGTTTCATTTGCTTTTTCTCAATCAATTTGATATATTACTAATGCGTCACTTCTTGGTATTGCTTGTTTCATAGGTAACTTAAACTTACAACAAAAGCTGAATCAAAATAGTCCAATTTTCTGATATAGCCCAAATAACCCAGCTTGATTGCTTCTTCTCCCACCTCCCCAATCTCAAAACTTCCACAAGCAAATTCAAGGCATCAAACATTTAATGGTCATAAAAGATCAGGAAGGATCTGTATGATTACAGTTGAGCCATTCACAGCATGCAGATACATGTGTCCCGCGGAGTCACGCAATCGGCGGGAGTGTCCCGAAGAGCAACGTGGGCCCGATCCATACGCCAAACAACCTCGGCGCCGATCAGAACACACCTCGCTCCACAGACCTCCCAGGGGACTGCGGAGGTCTGCCTGGGCCGAAGGAGCCTCAGCGACGACAGTGGGAGCCTCGATGGCAACAGGAGCCTCAACGGTGGTGGGGCCTCGGCAGCAGCGGGAGCTTCGGCAACAGCGGGACGCTCAGCGGCGGCGGGAGCCTCGGCGGTGGTGGAGCGTGAGGGGGGGGATGGGGAAGACAATGGAGGTCCCAGCTTGCGGGGACCGCCGTGAGGGACGGTGGGTGAACAAAGGGGGACCCGGTGTGGGGGGGTGGCATTCTAGTTTTAGAATCCTCTACCCAGGGGATAAGTCTGCGTTCGTTTGGTCATTACAGTTTGTTCCGGTGAAGGCACCGTACACGTGGCAACCAACCAACAGCCACTTGTCCTTTTCCTTTTTTTTCACTTTTAATTTCAAGTTTTTGTGTACCTCGCTGTGTGTTGTGACTGTTGGCAGACCTATTTCCATCTGGTGATGAATAAAGTGTTATTGTATCGTATAGTATAATAAGGGATGAATAATGTTTAGCGCAAGATCAAGCCAGTAAAGTCTGATCAAGATGGATACATCTGGTTAAATATGTTTGTGAATGCTTCAGCTTTGTGTCTAGTCCTCACAAGCTGATCTCTGTCATTGTATGAATTAAGTGTCATTGTTGGGAGAAAACAAAGTATTTAACTGCAGATGGGTGGTTCCTGATAGTATGCTTGATAAAAACCACACGTCTACCACCAACTATGCAACAGGGAAATTTAAAGGTCATCCATCCACTTTGCATTAACCATATGAAAAAAACGTGTCTAATCCAAAGTTTAATAATACTTCAATTTTTTAATAGCTGCAACTATTGCTAAAAGATTGTATATTGACATCAGATGAACCCTGTGCTATATTTGGTGAATTCATTCAGAAGAGCACTTGGCTACGGGGTTAAAATGTGAACGAACAATGCAGCCAAACTTCTTTGATGACAAATCCAAATGGAACTGCATATTTAGCGATAAATAGGATACAGCTGAATAACAGGCTACTCGAACCATGAAGAATGCCATGTAGATGAAATTCAGGAATGCCAGGGCCATATTCAAAAGATTGCCTTCCTCTGAAGAAGAATTTAAAGGAGTAAAAAGATATGGATTTACTTCTCCATTCTATAGATCAACCAAGCAGCTATTTCTATGCAGTAGTCAATGCCTTAACTTCTGTTTTCCTTATTTCCTGCAAATTTCATGCCCCCATGTTTTATACAAATTCCACATACGCATGGAAAGAAAATTAATGCAAATTTGAAATCTCCCAAGAAGGGCCCATTGCTTTCATACAATGCATGCATGCTAATTTCAAATACAAAACATTGCATTCAAACTTCATATGTGAACATATAGCTCAAATTTCAATTACAGTGTGCACATATAGCTACACTATATACAATACCCTGTACGTGATACAACTACACTGTTGTGGTCTTTTCTTGTAAGTACTTGAAAAATACATATTAGATATATTTTTTACTTCAACTAAACAAGAACCCATTGCAAAAAGCATTTAAAGTACTTTGCGGTTCATGTGATCGGTTTTCTGAATGTGAGATCATTTGACAACCCAAGGGAATAGTCATGATTGTCAATGTAAATCCAATCTAAAAATAACATGATGGAAAAAGGGTTGGTCCATGTGCTCTCATGCTGTGCCTGCCAACATGTGTTTATTAGATAATAGAAGGATTATTAAATGAGAACTCCAGAAAAGGAAATCAGTCCTGGCATACCACAATCCACCATTCTTAGTTCTTGCAACACGTTTCATCTGCCCCTCCTTACCCATCCTCATCTGCACATCTACATTCTTCTCTTTTGATTCTCAGATCTGGGTCAAGTTAAATCCCTACCCCCTAAATCAACATGACATACAAATTATTCTTGATCTTGGTTCATTGCATGGAGTGCTGTGAAGGAAGGGTTATATCTGAATGCTTCTTTACACAGCTCTATTTTCCAAAGTTTTTAATTATTTAATCTTCCAGATAAAATTACTTCAGTTTCGCCCTCATTAAGTGGCTTCATCATTACTTATTTAATCTCACATTTATCAGTAATGCAGGTATCGTCTATCCCGGAGAAAGTACAAACTCCATACAGAAAGCACCTATAGTCAGGATCGAACCTGGGTCTCTGGAGCTGTAAGGCAGCAATTCTACTGCTGCGCCACTGTACCGCCCTGACCTTTCTTAGATTTAGATTTATGCTATATTTAAGAAGGAGTTAGATGTGGCCCTTGTGGCTAAAGGGATCAGGGGGTATGGAGAGAAGGCAGGGATGGGATACTGAGTTGAATGATCAGCCATGATCATATCGAATGGCGGTGCAGGCTCGAAGGGCCGAATGGCCTACTCCTGCACCTATTTTTTATGTTTCCATGAATGTCACGTGCACCGAGGTACAGTGAAAAGCTTGTTTTGTTTGTTATCTAATCAGATCAGGTAATTCTATACACAAATACAATCAAGCCAAAAAGCAAGAGATTATTTTAAATTAATAACAGTAATCAGTTCTGAAACCACAGATGAGATTGATACTTAAAATATTACAACACAGTGACAGCCAAGAAAACAGTTGGCAGGAACGTACCGTATGAAAACAGAATTCAGAAGAAAATATGTATCGGAATTAGTGGCAAGAAGGTAAAAGTTCCAGTGAAGAAACTTAATAGCATTAATTAGTTATTAATTTCTTAATTAGTAATTATGACAACAGCTTTCCTGAGAACTTTGCAAATTGCAATAACAGTGATATAATCGTGCACAGATGCAAAAACTCAACCAACAATAAAAAAAAGAATGATGCTCTAGTTTCCAGGATGTAACTGAAATAGATTCTGAAGGATCCCGTCCCGAAAAGTCATTCGTCCGTTTTCTCCAGGGTTGCTGCCTGACCCTGCTGAGTTACTCCAGCCCTTTGTGTATATCTTTGGTATAAACCAGCATCTGCAGATCCTTGTTTCTACGTGGATTCTGTACAGTTATGTTCACTCATGTGGCTATCACTTATTTTTGTTTGATTTATAGAATGTTTCTCCCATATCTCACATTTCATTGGGTTTCTCATATAAAGAATGAATACGTTAAAAAAAATCAGATAAATTAATTGATCCAATTCAGATTTTTAAGAAGCAACTGTTTCACAGAGGATGTTGCATAAATGGAACTAGCTACCAGAGACAGGTAAAATTACAACATTTGAAAGACACTTTGATATATGAATAAGAAAGATTTGGAAGGATATGGCCCAGGCACAGGAAGTTTGTTAAGCCATTTAGTCGGCATGGGCAAGTTGGGCCAGAGATCCTGTTTTCATGATGTATAGCTCTAGTCATTTGATTACCCAAGGTGAATGAAACTTTTTGCCTAACCAGCAATGTAGTTTTCAATCATGATTAGTCTATAGGGACATTACATGTTCCATTACATGGTTTCTTTTTAACCATCCTGTGCAGTAAAATGTCCCCTCATTTTTAGCGTGCCGGTATCATTGCAACTTACCTATATTTAGGCGGTGACTCAAGAATAAGAATTTCCAAGAAAGCCTGGCAAATTAGACATGAGCCTTAAAACAAAGCTCACCACAGATTTATTGTTCCTTTCTCCCCTTGATTTGTCAAAAACAAGGTGAAGCTAAATTCGTTTCCACTGCCATTGTGGGGGAACAGGGAGCGTCATTCTCAACAATGGTACGATGTAATCACCCTCCCTCAAAACCAAGGAGTTTCAGCTTTTTCCCCCTCATGGTTTCAAAATGATTTTGGTTGTGTTAAGAGTCATCTACGAGTTTTTTTTCAATTCTTTGAAGCATATTTTTTAAATGTGTAATTGACAGGTAGTACTGGATACAATCATTTCTAAAGATTAAAGCAACCTGTGCACTTTACAGAAGGAGAAGCAAAACATCCATGGTAGCTCCTGATTTATTTTTAGAAATTATCTTAACCAAAGTACAGTGCCCTCCATAATGTTTGGGACAAAGACCCATCATTTATTTATTTGCCTCTGTACTCCACAATTTGAGATTTGTAATAGAAAAAAAATCACAAGTGGTTAAAGTGCACATTGTCAGATTTTAATAAAGGCCATTTTTATACATTTTGGTTTCACCATGTATAAATTACAGCAGTGTTTATACATAGACCTCCATTTCAGGGCACCATAATGTTTGGAACAGCAATATAATGTAAATGAAAGTAGTCATGTTTAGTATTTTGTTGCATATGTGTATTTTTACAATACTGGAGAGATTTTGAGGATCAAGATTATTATTCAGGTTTTTACACCAATACACTGTTCTTAACAAAAATCTATCCATCATGTGAAAGCTTACAAATAACAGATATAAATTAGATAAACATAGAAACATAGAAATTAGGTGCAGGAGTAGGCCATTCGGCCCTTCGAGCCTGCACCGCCATTTAATATGATCATGGCTGATCATCCAACTCAGTATCCCGTACCTGCCTTCTCTCCATACCCTCTGATCCCCTTGGCCACAAGGGCCACATCTAACTCCCTCTTAAATATAGCCAATGAACTGGCCTCAACTACCCACTGTGGCAGAGAGTTCCAGAGATTCACCACTCTCCGTGTCAAAAAAGTTCTCCTCATCTCAGGTTTAAAGGATTTCCCCCTTATCCTTAAGCTGTGACCCCTTGTCCTGGACTTCCCCCAACATCGGGAACAATCTTCCTGCATCTAGCCTGTCCAACCCCTTAAGAATTTTGTAAGTTTCTATAAGATCCCCTCTCAATCTCCTAAATTCTAGAGAGTATAAACCAAGTCTATCCAGTCTTTCTTCATAAGACAGTCCTGACATCCCAGGAATCAGTCTGGTGAACCTTCTCTGCACTCCCTCTATGGCAATAATGTCCTTCCTCAGATTTGGAGACCAAAACTGCACGCAATACTCCAGGTGTGGTCTCACCAAGACCCTATACAACTGCAGTAGAACCTCCCTGCTCCTATACTCAAATCCTCTTGCTAGGAAAGCCAACATGCCATTCGCTTTCTTTACTGCCTGCTGCACCTGCATGCCTACCTTCAATGACTGGTGTACCATGACACCCAGGTCTCGCTGCATCTCCCCCTTTCCCAATCGGCCACTGTTTAGATAATAATCTGCTTTCCCGTTTTTGCCACCAAAATGGATAACCTCACATTTATCCACATTAAACTGCGTCTGCCAAACATTTGCCCACTCACCCAGCCTATCCAAGTCACCTTGCAGTCTCCTAGCATCCTCCTCACACCTAACACTGCCCCCCAGCTTAGTGTCATCCGCAAACTTGGAGATATTGCCTTCAATTCCCTCATCCAGATCATTAATATATATTGTAAATAGCTGGGGTCCCAGTACTGAGCCCTGTGGTACCCCACTAGTCACTGCCTGCCATTGTGAAAAGGACCCGTTTACTCCTACTCTTTGCTTCCTGTTTGCCAGCCAGTTCTCTATCCACATCAATACTGAACCCCCAATGCCATGTGCTTTAAGACACCTGCAAAGCTAATAACTTCAAGACCGAAAGTCAAAAACTTTTTTCATGACAAATTTTCATCGTTTTACCACCATTTTGGACACCAAAAATGTGACATAAAAACTCTGCCACATTTAGTCATGAATACTTTTTTTTTTTTTTTTTTTTTTTTTTTTATTAGAAGTGAATACAGCACAAAACAGTACAGTGGCACCTAATTTTAGGTGCCGACTATGTAATACCGTAATCCATTCTATGTACAACCTCTAGTTTTATGTTATAAGAAGGAAGTAAGCAGGACAAGAAAAAGAAAACAATAGAAAGGGGAAAAAGTGGAAAAATAGATGGTAGAGAGTAGAAAAACGTGAAGTGTGTATATAAAAAATAAAAAAAGGAAGAGAGAAAGTGGAAAGTAGAAATAGAAGAGAAGGCCCCTTAAAAGAGTAGTCATGAATACTTAATTCATAAATAAACTTCATATGGCCCCTCGTGCATATATGTTTTGAAATTGATCTAGGGAAATATCTTCATCAATACCAGAAGAAAAATGCAGTAACATGTCTGGTATTCCACCCAGCAAAGAACCTGTAACGATTGTTGTGCTTGGTGTCCTTTGTCACAACAACCGTTATCGGGGACGGCATCTCCATAAGTTAAACCACGGAGGCTCCAAACCTCTACTGCTTTTCACAAACCCGAACAATGTATCCTATGGTAGTAGTGATTTTTGGGTGATTTAATTATTTTTCTTATATTCACATTTAATATATGAAAAACATCGTGGTGTCAAAAATGACATCTTAAAGTCGATAAAAAAAATTTGGGGGCATAAAATGGTCATCAAAACTAAGAACTGAGCCAATCTTCAATTTGGAATCACACTATCTCTTGTTTATGTTTCGTACGGACCAAGTCGCCTACTTCATTCCTTCGTGTCATCCTCTGGAAGCTCCACAACTACCATTACATAGACATTTAACTTTACTAAAAAATCATCCCAAATCAAACCTTCCGACGAATCATCGGCCATCGATATAGCTCAAATCCATAAGGTAATGTACCGTTTTTTCTATCTATGGATGTAATTTGGTTTTCTCTAATAATGTAAGGTTCGTTTTCTGGGACACCAAACCTTTGCGAGTCCACCGCAACGTACGTTTGTATGTACGATCGTGTAACGTGCGTTGCGGTGTCCACTCAGATGGATGCAGTATTTTACTACATGATCAGGTGAATGAAATGCAAACCGTGTTTTCAATTTTATTGGTCAATGTGATTTTCATAAACATAGAAACGAAGAAATAAGTGCACTTGTATTTAAGAAGGAACTGCAGATGCTGGAAAATCGAAGGTACACAAAAATGCTGGAGAAACTCAGCGGGTGCAGCAGCATCTATGGAGCGAAGGAAATAGGCAACGTTTCGGGCCAAAACCCTTCTTCAGACTGATGAGGGGTGGCGGGGAGAAGAAAGGAAAAAGGAGGAGGAGGAACCCGAGGGCTGAGGGATGGGAGGAGACAGCCCGAGGGCTGAGGAAGGGGAGGAGACAGCAAGGGCTAACAAAATTGGGAGAATTCAATGTTCATGCCCGCAGGATGCAGACTCCCCAAGCGAAATATGAGGTACTGTACCCCAATTTCCGGTGTTGCTCGCTCTGGCCATGGAGGAGACCCAGGACAGAGAGGTCGGATGGGGAATGGGAGGGGTAGTTGAAGTGCTGAGCCACCGGGAGGTCAGGTTAGTTATTGCGGACCGAGCGGAGGTGTTTGGCGAAGCGATCGCCCAGCCTCCGCTTGGTCTCACCGATGTAGATCAGTTGACATCTAGAGCAGCGGATGCAATAGATGAGGTTGGAGGATATGCAGGTGAACCTCTGTCTAAATAAGTGCACTTACTGTGCCAGTAAGGTCACTGGTGGATACCACATGACAACCATTACAAAGGACAAAGGACAAAGGACAAAGGACAAAGAACATTTATTGTCACAATTGGTGTAGTGAAATTTGAGTTGATTTGTACCAAAATGTATTTGTGTATTCTGATGCTATTTTCGGAAACTTGCAATCAATATCCTATCTTTTCTTATATTTTTTTGTTGATACTATGTTAGTCATGAACCCAATAAAGTACTTGTCAACTTTTTTGAAGAAATTTGAAATTTGACCCCGTCACATTATTGTGTGCCAGTATTGGAAAAATACACATGTACTTTGCATGCAATGACTGCTTGAAATTTGCCATTCATGGACATCACCAGTTGCTGGGTGTCTTCTCTGGTGATGCTCTGCCAGGCCGGTATTACAGCCATCTTCAGCTTATGCTTGTTTTCGGGGCTCGTCCCCTTCAGTTTTCTCTTCAACAAATAAAAGGCGTGCTCAATTGGGTTCAGATCAGGTGATTGACTTGGCCACTCAGTAGCTTCAGCAGCCATACTGCCCAGGCCATAACACCCCCGCCACTGTGTTTCACAGATGAGGTGGAATGCTTTGGATCTTGGGCAGTTCCTTATCTCCTCCATACTTTGCTCTTGCCATCACTCTGATATAAGTTAATCTTCGGCTCATCTGTCCACAAGACCTTTTTCCAGAACCGCGGTTGCTCTTTTAAGTATGCGGCTAACCAGTGGTTTGCATCTTGTAGTGTAGCCTCTGTATTTCTGTTCATGAAGTCATCTGTGGACAGTGGTCATTAACAAATCCACACCTGACTCCTGAAGAGTGCTTCTGATCTGTTGGACAGGTGTTTGGGGATTTTTCGTTATTATAGAGAGAATTCTGTTTTCAGCTGTGGAGGTCTTCCTTGGCCTGCCAGTCCCATTACGATTAGTAAGTTCACCAGTGCTCTCTTTCTTCTTAATGATGTTCTAAACAGTTGGTTTTGGTAAGCCTAATGTTTGGCTGATGTTTCTAACAGTTTTATTCTTGTTTCTCAGTCTCATAATGGCTTATTTGACTTTCATTGGTACAACTTTGATCCTCGTTGATAAACAGCAATAACAGTTTCCAAAGTTGATGGTAAGACTGGAGGAAAGACTAGGTGCTGAGAGCTCTCTTATACCTGCATTAAAGAGGCAATTAAACACATCTGAACAATTACAAACGTCTGTGAAGCCATGTGTCCCAAACATTATGGTGCCCTGAAATGGGGGGACTATGTATAAACATGTATAATGTCTACATGGTGAAACCAAAATGTATAAAAATGGCCTTTAATAAAATCTGACAATGTGCACTTTAACCACATGTGATTTTTTTTCTATTACAAATCTCAAATTGTGGAGTACAGAAGCAAATAAATAAATGATGGGTCTTTGTCCCAGAAATTATGGAGGGCACTGTATCTTCTATAAGCACAGGATGTGAATACTATTTTAAAATAAGACAAAAAAATACATAGATGTCATTTGTTTGGGAATTCAAGTTCTTACCCTGAAACCAATACATGTTATCTGGTGTGATGAGAACTTATACTGAAATTGAAAACCAATTTGGTAAAGAGATCAAATGAGTATTGGAGAGACATCCATTGCCCACAGAAAACACCCGTGTCAATTTCTACTTTCCCACATAACTTTTCAGTATTTGAGCACCTTCACACAGAGAGTGAAACCACAAAAATGTTGCGGTCGGTACAAGAGGAGAGGGAGTTGCTCGTACACGAAGCCCTTAAAAAGCATTCAAGTGTGACAAGCGATTCAGAATGCTTTGTTACTAGGATAAAAGTAGGGACGTTTTGATGCAATTTTACAGAATGATGGCAAGGCCACACCTGGAGTACAGCATACAGTTTGGTCTCCCAGGCTACCTGTCCCGCTCCAGGTTTAAACAGAGTGGTGTTAGTTTAACGCGTGGGAATTTAAGCGAACTATCGGCTACAGAGCTATGGTTTCTAAAAATAACGCTACCGGCTGGAGCACTACGGGCTTTAAACATAGCGCTATGGGCTTTCCACATAGCACTATGGCCACAGCGCTATATGTCACAGACTTCAGGAAAATTCTTGTATAACAATGAGTCTTTGGAATTCTCTTTCTCAGTGGTAGTTAAGCCTTTTTTGCTCCACCATTAGGTTTATCCGAAATCGAAAGAAGAAGAAAGAAACATTAACACTATTTTTTAAACTGCTAAATATGTGGAGCTTATTGCAACGTTTGTTCTGTCAAAAACTATGGGGATTAGGTGTTGAATTTCCTGCTCCTTCTCTCACAACTCGGACTTGAAGAATTAGCCCTTAAGAATTGCAATGAGTAGTGGGGTGCCGCAAGGCTCAGTGCTGGGACCCCAGTTATTTACAATATATATTAACCATTTAGACGAGGATATTAAATGTAGCATCTCCAAGTTTGCGGATGACACAAAAGCTGGGTGGCAGTGTGAGCTGCAAGGAGGATGCTACGAGGCTGCAGGGTGACTTGGATAGGTTGGGTGAATAGGCAGATGCAGTATAATGTGGATAAATGTGAGGTTATCCACTTTGGTAGCAAGAACAAAATGGCAGGTTATTATCCGAATTGTAGACAGACACAAAATGCTGGAGTAACACAGTGGGACAGGCAGCATCTCTGGAGAGAATGAACCGGTGAAGTTTTTGGTCGAGACCCTTCTTCAGACTGATGTCAGGGGAGTCGGAGGTACAGAGATAAAATGTAGTCGGAGACAGTAAGACTGGTTGGAGAACGGGGAAGGGGAGGGGATGGAGAGAGAGGGAAAGGAAGGGCTATTTGAAATTAGAGAAGTCAATGTACATAACGCTGGGGTGTAAGCTGCCAAGCGAAATATGAGGTGCTGTTTCTCCAATTTGAGCTGGGTCTCACTCTGACAATAGAGGAGACCCAGGACAAATAGTCAATGTGGGAATGGGAGGGGGAGATAAAGAGTTGAGCAACCGAGAGATCTGGTAGGTTTAGGCAGACTGAGCAGAGGTGTTCAGCGAAACAACGCCAAGCCTGCGCTTGGTCTATCCGATATACAGGAGTCCACACCTTGAACAGCGGATGCATTGAAAGGTGTCAGATTAGTAAAAGGGGAGGTGCAACGAGACCTGGGTGTCCTTGTACATCAGTCATTGAAAGTAAGCATGCAGGTACAGTGGGCAGTGACGAAAGCAAATGGCATGTTGGCCTTCATAGCGAGAGGATAAGAGCAAGGAGTCCTACTGCAGTTGGATATGGTCCTGGAGAGACCACAGCTGGAGTATTGTGTGCAGTTTTGGTCTCCTAATTTGAGGGAGAACATTCTTGCCATTGAGGGAGTGCAGCGTAGGTTCACCAGGTTAATTCCCGGGATGGCGGGACTTCAAGATTCAAGATTCAAGATTCACAAGATTCAATTTATTTGTCATTTGGACCCCTTGAGGTCCAAACGAAATGACGTTTCTGCAGCCATACCTTACAAACAAATAGACACAAGACACAACAACACAACATAATTTACATAAACATCCATCGCATCGCTGTGATGGAAGGCCAAAAAAACGTATCTCTCCACTGCACTCTCCCCCCCCCCCGATGTCAGAGTCAAAGTCAAAGCCCCCGGCTGGCGATGGCGATTGTCCCGCGGCCATTAAAGCCACGCCGGGTGGTGCAAGGTCGCACACCAGGTCTTGATGTTGGAGCCCCCGGCGTGCGCTCGCAGAGTCCCGCGGCCATTCCAAGCCGCGCGGGGCGGTGCTGTAAGGCCCCGCTCCAGGAGTTCTTCGACCCCGCAACTCGGGCGGGAGAAGTCGCCGTTGCGGGAGCCCTGAAAAGCGGTCTCCCTCCAGTGACCCTCGGGCTCCCGGTGCCGCCGTCCGCCAGACCCGCAGTTGCAGCCTTTGAATCTCCGGAGGTCGGGCCGCAGCAGCAGCAGCGCTCCACCACCGCCCCGGACTCGGCCAGCTCCGCGACGGTGACGGTGAGTCGTCGGCACCAGAGCCCCCGGTCTTCTCCTGTTGGAGGCCGCTCCTCATTGCAGCCCCAACGATAACGGAGACCCGACAAAGAAAAGGTCGGGTCTCCCGTGCAGGGAGAGATTAAAAGTTACTCCCTCCTTCCCACCCCACCCCACACACACACCCCAACAAAAAAATAACAAAAACTACATAAAAACATAGACAAAAAATAATAAAAACGCAGACGGGCTGCAGAGGCCGCTGCTGACGAGAGTCGCGCCGCCTACCTACCGTATGATGTATGATGAAAGAATGGGTCAACTGGGTTTATATTCACTGGAATTTAGAAGGATGAGGGGATTCCTTATCGAAACATGTAACATTCTTAAGGGATTGGAAGGCTATATGCAGGAAAAATGTACCCGATGTTAGGGGAGTCCAGAACCACAGTTTAAGAATAAGGGGTTAGCCATTTAGGACTGAGATGCGGAAAAACTTTTTCACCCAGAGAGTTGTGAATCTGTGGAATTCTCTGCCACAGAGGGCAGTGGAGGCCAATTCACTGGAAGTTTTCAAGAGAGAGCTAGATAGATCTCTTAGGGCTAACGGAATCAAGGGATATTGGGAGAAAGCAGGAATGGGGTACTGATTTTGGATGATCAGCCATGATCATTTTATATGGCTGGCTCGAATATGTCAGGAATGAGTGCATGCTACAATGATGAGAGAGGGATGGTCAAGAAACCCAACCCAAAATCTGAAGGACAGTGCACACTGATAAAGCACAGGAACGGGCCCTTCATTGACCGTGCTGAAAATGATGCCAAGTTATTCTCATCTCCTCTGCATGCAAGTGATCCAAACCCCTCTATTCCCTGCATATCTACGTGACTGTCTGAAACCTTCCTTGGATTGGAGCCTCCTTATGTGAATGGCACGTGAAAGAATAGATATCAGAGGCTTCTGAGTGGGCTTTTTGCCTGCACTTTAATGATATTTGCAACGCAGTGCCCTATCGGGAAGCAGATGAAAAAACATTTAGTCAGTTGAGCTTTATCTAACTTCCACAATGCAGCAATGTATTATATTTCAGCAGAGATTTCCTGCAAGGATCCTGAGAGTGAGGGTGTATCTCTGTTTTTGACTTTGTCAGAATCATCTGTTTTTGACTGTCCTCAATTCTCGAGGTACAGACATCAAGAAAAAAGTTCAGTATCATGACACTGCAGTGACTCAAGTGAAAAATAGCTTAGATATTTACTAATCTAGGAGGAATGGCTCATCACAAGTCTCTATTACACTATTTAAGGACACTCCACTACAACTTAGCAAAGCAGTAAACACAAAATTAGAACAAACGTAAACACACAATTATATTTTTATGGTGTAATGACCACCAAATAATGAACGGCCTAGATAGGGTGGACATAGAGAGGATGTTTCCAGTAATGGGAAAGTCTAGGACCAGAGCGCACATTCTTGGAATAAAAGGATGTACCTTTAAAATGGAGATGAGGAGAAATGTCTTTAGCCAAAGGGTGGTGAATCTGTGAAGGCCAAGTCATTGGATATTTTTAAAGTGGAGATTGATAGATTGTTGATTAGCAAGTGTCAAAGGTTACAGGGAGAATGGGGTTGAGAGGGAAAAATAGATCAGCCATGATTGAATGGCGGAGCACACTCAATGGGCCGAATGGCCTAATTCTGTTCTTATGTCTTATGGTCTTACAAGAGACTCATGATGACTTAAAAGAGCTGCATTAGCTCTCATGGCATTTGCACTCCGAATGACTGTCCAATTTACCCCATTATATTTCTAAAAATTACACCACTGCTGACAAATTATACTGTACAAAATAAAACTCGCTGTTGCTTACTTTTTGCTTATACATTCCCATGACACATGTAGAATCATAGGAAGAAAATGGCACAAAGTGCTAGAGAAACTTAGTGGGTCAAGCAACATCTCTGGAGAACATGGATATGTGACATTTCGGGCCGGGACCCTTCTTAAGAAAAGTAAATCTTTACAAAATTGGGAATATTTTAATTCATACGATACTTATTCAAAATGAGCTTCACATGGTTGTTCAACTTAAAACATTACATTAACCACACTTTCCAAAAAACTGCCTGTTTCCATCATGTTATGTTTTTGTTGGAGGAACCCAGCACTTTGTGCTTTACTTTGTATTTTACTCAATATTCCAATATCTTCATATAAGAATATGACCCAGCAGGTCAGGTAGCATTTGTGGAGGGGATTGTGGAACGGACTGAGAAGCGTCCTAACCAGAAACGTTGCCTGTCTCCAGATACAGGGGCAGTTTCTTCCCAAATGTTATCAAGCAACTATCAACAACTAAACCATCCTGTCAACTGAGCAGCCCTTTTACCTGTATCTGTACACTGTGGACGACTCGATTGTAATCATGTGTATTCTTTCCGTTTCTCAGAAGGGACTTCTAAGAAGGGTCTCAACCCAAAACGTCATAAACTCCTTCTCTCCAGAGATGCTGCCTGTCCCGCTGAATTATTCGAGCATTTTGTGCCTATCTCACTGGACTTTATCTGTACTAAACATAATTCATGTTATTCCCTTCATCATGTATGTTCCCTTCATCATGTTATTCCCTTCATCATTATGTACACTGTGGATGGCTCGATTGTAATCATGTATTGTCTTTCCGCTGACTGGTTAGCATGCCACAAAAGCTTTTCACTGTACCTCGGTGCAGGTGGCAATAAACAAAACTCAAACCATGTGTAGGAAGGAATTGCAGATGCTGGCTTAAACCGTAGACACAGAAAGATGGAGTAATTCAGTGAGTCAGAATGCATCTCTGGAGAAAAGGAATATCTGACGTTTCGGGATGAGACCCTTCTTCAGACATCAGTCTGATGAAAGATCCGGACCCGAAACTTCACCTATTCCTTTTCTCCAGAGATACTGCCTGACCTGCTGAGTTACTCCAGCTTTTTGTGTTTAATTGCATTTCATTGCATGGCATTCCCTCCACAGATGCTCCCTGACCTGCTGAGTTAGTCCAGCTTTTTATGTCTATCTTCATTTCATTGTATTGCATTTCATTTAATTGCATGGCATTGCATGGCATTCCCTCCACAGATGCTCCCTGACCTGCTGAGATACTCCAGCTTTTTGTGTCTATCTTCATTTCATTGTATTGCATTTAATTTAATTGCATTGCATGGCATGGCATTCCCTCCACAGATGCTGCCTGGCCCTCTGAGTTCCTCCAGCACTTTGTGTTTTGTTGGAGTGGGGGATGGACGACCGTCACCGACCCCGCTGCTCCAATGAGGGACGCGGGGGCGATGAGGTCAGAGGTCGGGGAGCGGCGGCCATTTTCCCCTCAGCCCGGCGGTGACGGTGACGGTGACGGTGACAACGGCCGCCCGCCTGTTGCTGCTGAAGCCGCCGCCGTCTGGTGCCGCCTGGTGCCGCCTGGTGCCGCCCGGTGCCGCCCAGTGCCAGCGCCAGCGGCCGCCCCCGCCTTCACCTCAACCCTACAGTGCAGACAATGGGCGCAGAGCTCGTACCTTTCTTCACCTGCCGTCGGAACTGCGAGACGAAGAAGATTAAGACGGTGATGATGACGGCGGCCAGGACGTACAGCACGGGATCCATGTTTACCTGGCGCCGGCCCCGCCCCCTCTAGCGCCAGCCCCGCCCACCCCCCTCTGACGTCACCCTACCCCTGGACCAAACCATCCGCCCGACCGGGGGGGGGGGGGAGCGCGGGAAATCCCATGTGGCAAAAAAAACATTACCCCCGGCTATTGATAAATCCAACTCCTTTATACCATTCAACTAAATTATCCATCTGCCTTATGCCGTGTTTTCTTTGGGTGCATAAAGCTATTAAGTAATTTTAAACAAAATTAATAACCCCCTCAGGCTGCGTGGTTCCAACCTGGAGCGGGCAGACACCTGGATGTCACTCACAGCGCCATCGCTCGGCTGGAAGAGTGAACTGTCATCATTGTGGGCTCTGGCCAAAGACTCACCTGTCAATGTGTATGTGTGTGTACCTGAAGCAGTATCAATGGCTCAATAGTATATTGCCACGTGTACCCAAGTACAGCTAAAATATTTTTTTTTTTTGCATACAGATCAGTGACAATCCTGCTATACATTAGGTACAATCATTTGGACAGGTATATGGATTGTGCGTAAGAAGGAACTGCAGATGTTGGTTTATTCCGAAAATAGACACAAAAAGCTGGAGTAACTCAGCAGGACAGGCAACATCTCTGGAGAGAAGGAATGGGTGACATTTCGGGTGGAGACCCTTCTTCAGACATGGATATAATAGGTTTAGAGGGATATGGGCGAAATGCAGGCAGATGGGATGAGACATTAGTCAGTATAGCAGGGATTACATCCCTCACGCATTGAGCGTGAGAATCACGCATTTCAACAAATTCTCACACTGATCACAAATTTCTGATGCTTTGTCTCACGGCAGCAGCGCAACGCTTCTGATGCCCCGGGACTCTTGCACTGAGGCCTCCGACGGCCCTGTGGCTTGCATTGAGGCTGGTCCATGGACGGAGCTGCAACGAGCGACTCGCCAGCCCGGCAAACACTCGCCAGCCCGACAAACACTCGCCATCCCGGCAAACACTCGCCAGCCCGGAAAACACTCGCCAGCCCGGAAAACACTCGCCAACCCCGGCAAACACTCGCCAACCCCGGCTCCCCGTCCGCATCTGTCTCCGCTAGTGCTTCTGCTTCCATCCCTCATTCAACCCCGGCTCTCTAACACCCGCGGCCCATGCAGTTGATATGCGTTTTTAAATTTTCGTTGATCACAGAATTTCTCACGACAAAGCATCAGAAATTTGTGATCAGTGTGAGAATTATTTCCTTCAGTTAAATATTGGGCAGGTAGCACTATTGTCATTTGCCACTCAACTATTATGTTTGTTTACCTCACTGACTATTTCTAAACCCCCCTCAAATTCCTTTGGCAGGTTGAATAGAAATGTCTCCAATCTCATTGTTTTATTAATTGAACACTAGATGAACATCCTCAAGAAGTGTAACCAGATGGAAACTGATTCAGATGTGATGTTTAAGAGCTTGTTCAAAGGAGGGGCATATTTTAAAGGAGTGCCAGAGATACATCTTAAGATTCAAAGTTGAATATAGTAATTGTGCTGATACTGACTCCAGCCAACCATGTAATGAATATCAACCATTCCGGAGGTTTTATTTTTCTGATGCCATTTAAACTTCACTTGGATTTGAATCACTTCAATGTAAAAGTAATTGGGAATGGGGAGCAAGGGAACAAAAATTTGCCCTCGGTACATATTAACTGTAATACAATAATGTATGCATGTTGGTAGGTGCAATCAAAATGTTTATCATTGTGTTATGAATACCACAGAAAATATTATGTACTCTCAAGATCGCATTTAATCGAATAATATTGCTTAAATATATAGTTATTGGACTTTGCATTTCGGAAAAGTCCCAGCAGAGAGGAAGACAGCAGAATACTGAAAATATTGGGGGTGAAAATGATTTCAGGACAGTTTGTTAGGAAAATGAAGGAAATGGTAACAGAATACTTATACAACTGAGTAGGTATAACTTTATGGATGAGAAATTGTGTTCAACCGATTGATGACTTACTTGACAAAGTAACTAGTATGTTAGATAACAGGGAAGATAACAATTTTGTTACACATTACAATTCTGTGAAGTACCCCATAAAAGATCACATCATTAGATAAGCACCTGTGGACTCGAACGTCCTAGGTTAAGTCTAGGGTGTCAGATATGGGGCTTTATGTGTGGGCCAAATATATTGTCAGTGCAGAGGGGCTAGGAGTAAGGCCAAGTGTGCATCCAGAGTCAAGGTCTGGAATAGTACAAGGTGTGCAGTCAAAGCTGGGACAATGGGAGTGTTCAGCACCTGGAACCTAAGCAGGTAAGCAGCTATGATCAGGGTAGTAAAGGCAGCCAGGTGTAAGGCTGGATTCAGGGACAGGAATGAGAGAAGGTATGCAACTGGAGTCAGCGGCAGGAGGAGTACCAGGTATGCAGTGAGACCCAGGTTGATCAACATGGGCCAAGTGTTTGATTATAATCTGATTTCCATGCATGAATATACTAAGATAATTCATGTGCTGCACCTGTTGATCGGAGCCTGGCTCTACTGTGGAATGTAATTTACCCTAACCTTATTCATAGCTAATCCAATTTAAAGCATAAATATTGCATTCAAGTATAAGTTAAAAGACTCACTACAGTATGCACCAGATTGCACAATTTCAAGCTGTAAAATGCAAAAGCTCCGTACCCATGGGAGGGGGGGGGGGGAATGTTAGAGTTGTAGCTTGGCCATAAAGGTCCATTGTTCTAGCCCAATGCCAGTTTATATGGCGATGCCCACCGACACTTTGTGTTTTCATCAAGCAACTTTAGCATCTGCATAATCTGTTCACTGTCACCATCAACTCCACTTTGGAGTAATTGTCACCCAACTTGCAAATTAACCTTTTTCAGAATCCTACATCAGCACTCTCAAGTCCTTTGCACCTCAGATTTCTGAATTCTATCCCCATTCAGAAAATAGTCTTTATTCCTACTACCAAAATGCATGGCTCCACACAATGGCTACGCTGTATTCCATCTGCCACATCTTTTCCCACTCCCAACCTGCCCACGTCCTTCTGCAGACTCCCTGCTTCCTCTACTCTACCTGCCCCTCCACCTTTGAATAATGCGCAAACCTGGCTACAAGCCTTCAATTTCATCATCCAAATCAAAGATATGTAACGTGAAGAGTAGCGAACCCAACACGGACCCCCGCAGAACACCGCTAGTCACTGGCAGCCAACCAGAAAAAGCCCCATTTATTCCCGCTCTTTGCCTTCTGCCATTCAGCCAATATTCTATCCATGGTAGTATGTTCCCTCTAATACCATGGGCTCGCTTCTTGTTTGGTGTTGAATCTGTGGAATTCTTTGCCATAGAAGAATGTGGAGGCAAGGTCAGTGGATATATTTAAGGCAGAGATAGATAGATTCTTGATTAGTATGGATGTCAGAGGCCCATCAAGTCTACTCCGCCATTCAATCATGGCTGATCTATCTCCCCCTCCTTCTGCCTTCTCCTCATAACCCCTGACTCCTGTACTAATCAAAAATCTATCTACCTGCCTTAAAAATATCCACTGGCTTGGCCTCTGCAACCTTCTGTGGCAAAGAATTCCACAGACTCACCACCCTCTGACTAAAGAAATTTCTCTTCATCTCCTTCCTAAAATAATGTCCTTTAATTCTAACTAAGGCTATGACCTCTCTTCCTAGACTCTCCTACTTGTGGAAACATCCTCTCCGCATCCACTGAATCCAAGCCTTTCACTATTCTGTATGTTTCAATGAGTTCCACTCCTCATTCTTAGAAACATAGACATAGAAATTAGGTGCAGGAGTAGGCCATTCGGCCCTTCGAGCCTGCACCGCCATTCAATATGATCATGGCTGATCATTCTTCTAAACTCCAGCGAGTACAGACCCTATGCCGACGACAAACGCTCATCATAGGTTAACCTACTCGTTCCTGGGATCATTCCTGACCTAAATGAGACTCCAGATATCTGTCATTTAATTGCCTGTTTTGGACTAACTGGGAATGGGCAATGACTGCTGGCATGCAAACTACATTCATATCACTTGAATGAATTAAGTTTAAAAATCTTGTTTTAAATTACGTTTAAGAATCAACACAAGATTTTTTACTCTGGGTGCTCTTCCATCGTTGGCACTGCCTGTGGGTTAAAAAGTGGCATATGGGAAGAGACTTTTGAGGTTGTTTCCATAGCTTGTACAATGAACTATTGACAAATTGAGTCAGAATGTAGGTGAAAGGATTACTCAAGTGTGGTTATGACGTTTTATATTGCCTACACGTAACAATCCACCACATCTGTTAACCAAGCATAAATGCACTCATATAGGCAACACAAGGGAAATTCCAGATCAGAAAATGCTGGTTCCTTCTTGGGAAATATGGATAAACGTATGTCAGAGGTGTGTTCTCTGTGTCTCTGTGTCTGTGCCAGCAGTTAACTACCTATCTATACTTCATTCCATTTTCAAGCTCTTGGCCCCTAGATAGGTTTAAGTTTATTATTGTAACATGCTTGCTGACCAAACAGATCAGATGTACATTCATGAATCCAATCACGTCAAACTCGAAAAGTTTTATCCTAGCTCTTGGAAGGACCGTTCAGAAGCCTGATAACAGAGGGGAAGAAGCTGTTCCTGAGTATGGTGGTGCAGCATCTCAGGCTGAGTTAGAGGCGGGCAAAAAGTTAATATTTGCTCATTGCCATGTTGATTTTAGTGTGAGCTTATTTCTTTGATTATAACTGACAACTTATTACAAACTTCATAGCTTTAAAACATCCTGAAAGATGCAATACCAACATAAGCATTTATTATTCAATTATTCTAGTTATTTTGACACAGAAGGAGGTCATTTGGCCCTTTAGTATTGGTATTGATTATTATTGTCACGTGTACAGAAATACAGTGAAAAAGAAGGGTTCCCAATCCAAAATGTTGCCTGTCTATTGCCTCCACAGATGCCGTCTGACCCACCAAGTTGCTTCAGCTCTTTGTTTTGCTCAAGATTCCAGCATCTGCAGTTCCTTTGTTTTGTGTACAATCCAGGAAAGTCATATTATGCATCCAGTGGTGCAAAAGAGAAAATAAATAGTCCAAAATATGGCATTAAAGCTGCAGAGAAAACGGATTTAAAAAAAAAATGCAAGTTGCAACAAGATCGATTAGAAGATTAGGAAATTCAAACATATTGTAATAGCGTAATAGGTCTATGCTGGCTCCAAGGGGAGTAATCTGTTTTCCCTTTCCTCATTTCCCAATACCTCTGCAACTTATTCCCTCTCACATATGCATCAATTACCCTTTGATTCGAGTAAGTTATGGTGGCCCATTAACCTATCAGCACATTATGGTTTGTGAAAGGAAACCAGAGAACACAGAGGAAACCCTCAAGGTCACAAAGAGAATGTCCAGACCACACAGGCATCATACAAGATCAGGATCAAACCAAGTCTGAGGCAGCAGCATTAACTGCTGCACAAGCACTACTGTGCTGTACCATCGTCTTTTCAAAGTTAATTTTGAACCACCTTCTCCATTCTTACAAGCAGAATATTCAATTTAATCATAAACATGGCATGTAAAATGTTCTCTAATCTGCCTTTTGATTACGTTGCCAATTATCTTACTGACAACTATCAGTTGAAATAGTTTCCCCCTATTCAGACAAAAGCAGAATTTTCACTGCTTTGTGGAGAGCAAGTGCAGGTTCGTGAAAACGTATCCTATGTGTGTGTTTGACGTTTAATCATTGGAGAAAGAGCTGGGTGCATTACAGACATGACTGCCAAATTAACACAGGAACAAGAACATCAAGAAGGATATAATGATACGACTGTTTAAGAAAGAACTGCAGATGCTGGAAAATCGAAGATAGACAAAAATGCTGGAGAAACTCAGCGGATGAGGCAGCATCTATGGAGCGAAGGAAATAGGTGACGTTTCGGGTCAAGACCCTTCTTCAGACTGATGTGGGGGTAGGGGGGTAGGGGGGCGGGAAGAAGAAAGGAAAAGGCGGAGACAGTGGGCTGTGGAAGAGCTGAGAAAGGGAGGGGAAAGAGGGAGAAAGCAAGGACTACCTGAAATTGGAGGTCAATGTTCATACCACTGGGGTGTAAACTACCCAAGCAAAATATGAGGTGCAGCTCCTCCAATTTACGGTGGTCCTCACTCTGGCCATGGAGGAGGCCCAGGACAGAAAGGTCGGATTCGGAATGGGAGGGGGAGTTAAGTGCTGAGCTACCGGGAGATCAGGTTGGTTATTGCGAACCGAGCGGAGGTGTTGGGCGAAGCGATCGCCAAGCCTACGCTTGGTCTTTACCGATGTAGTGCAGCTGACACCTAGAGCAGCGGATGCAATAGATGAGGTTGGAGGAGGTGCAGGTGACCCTCTGCCATACCTGGAAAGACTGCTTGGGTCCTTGAATGGAGTCAAGGGGGGAGGTAAAGCGACAAGTGTAGCATTTCCTGCGGTTGCAAGAGAAAGTACCAGGAGAGGGGGTGGTTCGGGTGGGAAGGGACAAATTGACCAGGGAGTTACGGAGGAAGTGGTCTCTGCGGAAAGCCGAAAGGGGAGGAGATGGGAAGATGTAGCCAGAGGTGGGATCCCGTTGGAGGTGGCGAAAATGTCGGAGGACCATTTGTTGTATGTGACGGCTGGTAGGGTGGAAGGTGAGGACAAGGGAGACTCTGCCCTTGTTATGAGTGGGGGGATGGAGAGTGAGAGCAGATTTACGGAGTTTAGAAGAGACCCTGGTGAGAGCCTCATCTATAGTAGAAGAGTGGAACCTCCCCTCGTTCCCCATAGAATGAGGACATGCCCTGGTGTGGAACACCTCATCCTGGGTGCAGATGCGGCATAGATGGAGGAATTGGGAGTAGGGGATGGTTACCTTACAGGAAGGAGGGTGGGAAGAAGTGCAGTCCAGATAGCCATGGGAGTCAGTGGGTTTATAGTGGCTGTCGGTCAGTAGTCTGTCACCTGCGATGGAGATAGTGAGGTCTAGAAACGGTAGGGAGATGTCGGAAATGGTCCAGGTGTATTTGAGTGCCAGATGGAGGTTAGTGGTGAAATGGATGAAGTCAGTGAGTTCTGTATGGGTGCAGGAGGTAGAACCAAAGCAGTTGGCTATGTAGCAGAGGTGAAAGAGTTCGGGGATAGGGCCACAGGACGCCTCGAACAAGGATTGTTCGACGTACCCTACAAAGTGGCAGAAGAATCTCGACACGAAACGTCACCTATTTCCTTCGCTCCATAGATGCTGCCTCACCCGCTGAGTTTTCCCAACATTTTTGTCTACCTAATGATACGACTGGAAAACTTACAACAAGATTTGTTATAAGTCTGAAGAAGGGTCTCAACCCGAAACGTCGCATATTTCCTTCGCTCCGTAGATGCTGCCTCACCCGCTGCGTTTCTCCAGCATTTTTGTCTGCCTGCAAGATTTGTTATAATGTGCATTGTGGCTCCCTCTGGTGGTTTCTATAGGTATAGGTGGCAAATAAACTTGAAGATCAGGGAAAACAAGCTGTTTAATTTTAGGTGAGCTATCTAGACAAAGTCAATAATGTGGGGAACCTCTGGTATTGGTATTATTTTATTATTGTCAAATGTACTGTGATACAGTGAAAAGCTTTTATTAGCACATCATCCAGTCAATTCAAATCACACTACTTCGAGTTCTCAAAACTTGTGCCGACCAACTGGCTGGAGTTTTTGCGAACATTTTCAACCTCTCATTACTAAGGTCTGAGGTTCCCACTTGCTTTAAGAAGGCATCAATAATACCGGTGCCCAAGTCCAGGACAAGGGGTCACAGCTTAAGGATAAAGGGGAAATCCTTTAAAACCGAGATGAAAGAACTTTTTTCACACAGAGAGTGGTGAATCTCTGGAACTCTCTGCCGCAGAGGGTAGTTGAGGCCAGTTCATTGGCTATATTTAAGAGGGACTTAGATGTGGCCCTTGTGGCTAAGGGGATCAGGGGGTATGGAGAGAAGGCAGGTACGGGATACTGAGTTGGATGATCAGCCATGATCATATTGAATGGCGGTGCAGGCTCGAAGGGCCGAATGGCCTACTCCTGCACCTAATTTCTATGTTTCTAAGAGTAAGGTGACACGCCTCAATGACGAGCGGCCAGTGGCGCTTACATCCGTGTTGATCAAGCGCTTTGAGAGGTTGGTTATGGTTCATACAGTGCCCTCCATAACCTTTGGGACAAGTTCAAGTTCATGTGTGTTTGGAAAGACCCATCATTTATTTATTTGCCTCTGTTATCTCCACGAGTTGAGATTTGTAATAGAAAAAAATCACATGTAGTTAAAGTGCACATTATCAGATATTATTAAAGGCCATTTTTATACATTTTGGTTTCACCATATCAGCTAACAGTGTAGCTCCCACAACCTGCCAGGCAACTATGGAGCACCAAAAGGGGGAGAAAAACTTTCTGAACATTTACTCCTGCATCCAGAACAACTGCCCTTTGGGACTATTTCCATGTCGCCTCCCCCGTGGCCTAACAGCAAGGATCGGTGCGGCCTTTCCCGGAGACGCGCCCGGGACTTCAGCCGCGTGGATTCTCAGCGTGGAGCGGGGGAGCCCTCGCCAGAGGGGAGCGGTCCGTTCGCTGGCCTGAGGCAGCCTGAGGCCGCGGTCTGCGGAGCTCCAGATGGCGCGGCGTCCGCAGCCTGGGATCCCTCGTGGGGGATCCGGGGAGAAGAAGTAGCCACCACTGCTGGCCCGCGGGCGCGGCGGCGACTTACCATCAGGAGCGGGGTCCCTCGCCGGGGATCCCTGCAGGGGAGCTTCGACTGCCGGCCCTGCGGTCTGCGGTGCTTCTGGCTGCGGCACGAACTTTAAATCTCCGACCGCCGGCCTGCGGCCTACATCAACTTGAAGCCGCGGTCTCCGGTGGGGGAGGCACCATTTCAGGACTTACCTGGACTTTTTACCCTGCCTGCAGATCTGGACGCCCTCAGCGGAGGGTTGAGGCCCCGACCACGTGGGAAAATGGAGGAGGACTGGCCAATCCTTGTGCCTTCCACCACAGTGATCAATGCTGTGGTGGATGTTTGTGTTAAATTTTTAGTGTGTTTTTGTGTGTTCTTTTTCATTGTACCACTGCTGGCAAATTCATTTCACTTGCACTTTGTGTGCAATGTGACGAATAAAACAGATTGTTGTTGTTGTCCCCCTTGTAGCCAGGGTCCGGAGGGCAAAGAGCACCTCCACTCTATCTAGGGTCTGCAGGGGGAGGAGTGGCTCTGCTGCCAGCGACCAAAGGACTGGTGACGGGTTCTAGGGAGTGGGCAGGGCCGAAGATGTCCTGATTGGGTTGCTCTTAGTCCTGGTCAAGCTGGCCATCCGCAAGTCACAGCACCAGGCGGAAGAGGGCTTTGCCCGAGCAAGATGCTTTCCCCTTCTCCGAGGTTACGTCCGTGCCTGGGAGGTGTTAGAGAGGGACATAGTTGTATATTGGTTATGTAGTATATTTGTTAGGATTGTAACATAGTTCTTTGAAAATTTGGATAATTTTGTGATTTTGTACTATGGTGGTGGGTGTGTTGCCATCGTTATTAAATTAATTATTTTTGATACCAAAAAAAGCTGGTTACGCGAGGAGGTGTGGTATTGCGGAGCTCCTGTCCAAACATAACAAAGAGTGTGTTTAAACATCTTTTTGGAATTCGGAGGAGGTACAATGGTACATTTAAACATCTTTATGTATCGCTGCGACACTGCAGAGATTTGTTTTAAAGTGTCTGCATATTTTGGGACGGCGAGCAGTATTATCAGCTAACTGCGTAGCTCCCACTACCTGTTGCTGGCAACCTGCTAGGAAACTGAGGTGCACCAAAAGGGGGAGAAAGTCTTTTCTGGACTTTTACACCTGCGTCCGGAACAACCTCTGCTTACTGCCTCGTCGATGCTGAACGGGCCGTTCTGGCTTTCGTGCGGTGTGGGACCGCACCATCTCGACCCCCTTCTGCGGCCTTGGAACCTGGAGATGACGAAGCCTCCTTTCTCTCGGCAATTCCAGCAGAGATAGGAGGCTTCCAACAACAAAGACTGCAGGCAAATCCCTTTAGTTGCTGCAGGAGCAGCGAAGGCCAACTGGGTTTATCTGCAAAGGTCAGCAGCTCGCCAGGGAACGCAGGAGAGCAGAGATAGTCGGGCGAAGAGGTGGTGACGGAGCAGTTTTTCGTGGGAGCCGCCATTATCAACGTTGGAGGCAACACCAGCTTGCCTCCCTCCCTTGAACAGTCCCATATTGTATTGCGTGTGGACTTGGCCCCGGGCCATTTGGACTGTCCATGTATGTCTGGCACTTAGTTTAAGTGCTTTGCTTAAATTGTAGCGCCTGATACCATGCAGGGTCAGTGTTCTGGGGACCGGGGTCTTCCGTGTGTTATGCAGAGGTGGCTGCTTCAGCTGTTCCTCTTGGGGGCCCGGTTCCCCATGAGGAACCCTGCCTTTCAAGCCTGCCCCCCCCCAGATGAACCTAGACGATGAAGTTCAGCGAGCTGGTGAGCCCGCGGCTGTCGTGGCCGTGGCAGCCAAGCCCGCAGGCGTACTGTACATGCCTGCAGGATGTTCAGGTACGCTGTGTTCATCCTCGAGTCCGTTGAGCGGGTGAAGGCGGCCGTGAGTAAAGGGATCTCAGTGGGGGGAACATTCCTGCAGGTCGATTCCACAAAGTGTGTGGTCCTGTCCAACGTTCTGCCCTGCATCACAAACAAGGCCCTCATTCCCCCACCCTCACACCCTGGGGACGGTATTCACAGATATCACCCCGATATCCCAGGTGTTCCACAGGAAGGAGCTGCGCAAAGTTCTTTCCCTCCGGCGCCAGCTGACGATGACGCTGGACTGGGAGGATGTCGTTGACGGGAGCTTCAGTGTCCAGCAGGATGGGCGTGATTTTCTGGACATCGGAGCGCCCAAGGTGCCATGCCTGTAAGGAAATGGGGCATATTTGGAGGAATTGCGCATCCCTCCGCAATTGGATCCTTGACTTCCTCATCCACAGACCACAGTCTGTTAGTACGGGAGCACCTCAAGGCTGTGTGCTCAGCCCCCTGCTCTACTCACTCTATACTCATGACTGTAGCCGGACATAGTGCAAACTCCATCTTCAAGATCGCCGATGACACCATGAATTACAGAGGGTTATGAGTCAGAGTATAGAAGTGAGACTGACCGATTGACCAAATGGTGCCAGCACAACAACCTGGCTCTTAATATCAGTAAAACCAATGAACTGATTGTGGACTTTGGTAGGGGAAGGATGAGGACCCAGGATGAGGCGGGGGGGGGAAACTGCTTTTCAGGGTCCTCTCCGGGAGAATCCTCCCAGAATCCTCTCAGTGGCAAGGGACACCTGGAACGGCCGCCTCCTTACTTGAGACTGCGGCTTCCGAAGCCGACAGGCCGCGCTAGATGGGGCTCCACCACTGGCGATCTCGGCGAGAGGTCCCAGGCTCCTGATGTTAAAATCAGCGCCGGCACCCGCAGCTGGCCGCTCCACAGTCCCGCAGCTCCGCAATGTTTCATCGGCAGTCCCAGCTCACCGGAGCTCCAGCGCGGCGACCCGGGCAAGGCATCACCCGCTCCGCGATAACGCTCCAGTGCTGTGCCGCCGCCGAACCCAATGTTCTGGGCGGTCCCCTCAGGAAACGCCGCTCCAGGCCCGCTGGTAGGCCGCGAGGACGGGTCGAAATTGCAGCCCGGAGAAAAGCTGCCTCTCCGACCAAGTAGGGCCCCTAGAAAGCAGTTTCCCCCTCCCCCCCACATAAAAAAAGACTAGAACTCCAGAACAAAACACTTTAACTAACTAAAAATTAAAAAAAGATATGAAAAAACGGACAGCTGCAGGCTGGGCAACCATATCATACAGGATGGTGCCCCCTAGCGGATAGGGACTGGACTTTGTGCCTTCCCTCATAATGGGGAACCATTGTGGGGGGATGGTTTTATGTTTAAATGTCTTTACTATTGTTAAGTTGTATTCTTTTTAATGTGCGGCAATGACAATAAGCATTTCACTACACCGATCGGAACAAAATTAGTTGCACTTGCAGCACAGGAGAATGGTGAGTAAGGTGGCGAAAAATCATAGCGCTATTGTGTACCGTTTTTGCGCAAATAGAAAACCATGCAAACCATAAGTGCACAAGATCAGAGTTGAATGGATGGATGATAAATTTGAAGAAATTTCGGACTTGCATCCCTTGGCTGTTACACAATACAGGCACCATTTGCCATTGGTGAATTCTGAGAAGGCAACCAAGCAACTTGCGTTTTACACAATTGAACATAGAATATAGATAAGTGCAGCATAGGAAAAAGCCCTACCACCCACAATGTCTGTACTAAACCGGTTGCAATTAAATAATCTCATCTGCCTGCACATGACTCATATCTCTCCGTTCTCTGCATATCCATCTGCCTATCTAAACGCCTCGTGTACGTGACTTTTAGATCTGCCTCCACCACTAGCCCTGGCAGCACATTCCATGCACACAACATCCTCTGTGTAAAATACTTGCCCCACACATCTCCTTTGAACTTTGCTCCTTTCACCTTAAACGACGCCATCTTGTCTTTGAGATCTCCACGCTGGAAGCAGTTTCTGATTGCTTATCCTATCTATGCCTCTCATAATTTTATATTCATCATGTCTCACCTTACTCTACGGAATTCCAGAGAGAACAATCCAACTCTACCCAACCTCTCGTTATGGCTAATACAGTACCTTGTAATCCAGGCAGCATTCTGGTAAACCTCTTCTGCATCCTGTCCAAAGCCTCCACACCCTTCCTGTCATGGGGCAACCAGAACTGCATGCTAGATTCCAAATGTGGCCTAACCAAAGTCCAATCAAGCTGCATCATAACTTCTTGACTTTTAGGCACAATACCCCAACCTTCTTGACCAATCTTATCTACTTGTGTTTCCTCTTTCAAGGAGCTATGGGCATGGTCTTTCTAAAGATCTTTCTAAATATTAAGGCTACTGAAGGTCTTGTCATTAACTGTATACTTTCCCCTTGCATTCGATCTTACAAAGTGCAACCTCACATTTGCTCGGATTCAACTCCATCAGCCATTTCTCTGCCTATTTCTATAGTTGATCCACATTCCACTGCACACTTTGACAGCCTTCCTCACAGTCTGCAACCCCAGCAACGTTGGTGTCATCTGCCGAGTTACTAACCAACACATCTACATTTATGTCCAAGTCATTTATATATATCGCAAACAGGCTAGATGCAGGAAAAATGTTCCTGATGTGGGGGGAGTCCAGAACCAGGGGTCACAGTTTAAGAATAAGGGGTAGGCCATTTAGAACTGAGATGAGGAAAACATTCTTCACACAGAGAGTTGTAATTCTGTGAAATATTCTGCTACAGAAGGCAGCGGAGGCCAATTCACTGGATGTTTTCAAGAGCAAGTTAGATTTAGCTCTTAGGGCTAAAGGAATCAAAGGATATGGGGGGGGGGGGGGGGAAGCAGGAATGAGGTACTGATTTTAGATGATCATATTGAATGGCGGTGCTGGCTCGAAGGGCCGAATGGCCTACTCCTGCACTTATTTTTCTATGTTTGTATGATTTGTGTAAATACCTGTAGTGCTTGATGGTCCAGGTCTCCCTTTCTACCACACATTTCAAATGTGTTCCATTTAGCTTGTACTTCCTCTCCTAATCTTTGCCAAAATGGTCGGAATTTTAATGAATAATCAGGAAAATTGAATGACTTCATTATGCCTGGTCTGCTGCAAACCAGGTCACAAACTTTGTGCCCATAGCATGTTATATGTTCAAGAATACTTCACAATGCGAGAGCATGTGTTTACAGGTTAACTTATTTCTCACTGTTTTTCAGACTGTTTTCACATCCAGGTACTTGACACCACATTCATCATCCCAGGATTTCTTGGTAAAAACTGCTGCTGCAACATGCCCACAATCAGCAGCACAGTCAGATTTCATCGGAATAAAAATAAAAAAGGAGTGAAAGGTTGTACAAATAAGTACACACGACGAGGGTAAGAGCCATTTATGAAAGATGATGTGTTATGGTTCGCTCATCCATGCAGTGCCTGAGAGTTAATGCAATGTGTATCAATTGGAAGTTTATTTTGCATGCCACCTCTCACTAATGTGTTTACATTTTCAACATCTCACAATTTATGACCTCCTCAATTGGATGAGTTCCTTGTACAACTCCCAGTATCCATTATCCAATATTTGCTGGTCTATACTCTTTGCTGCATCATTCCTGTGTTTATTATATTATATTGTTTCTCAATCACTAACAATGACAGACTGCACTACACAGATCATTAAAGATACTGAATCACATTTTAAACATGAATCATGGTTTGGCAAGCAACTATGAGCAATCCTGGTTTAAAATGTATCATTATAATAAATGCAGGAATTATGCAGCAAAGAGTTAAGACCAACAAATATTGAATGCTGGATAATAAAGGGGAAGAGTGACATGAGATTTAGGTTAAAGTTTAATATTATTTTCACCTGTACTGAGATACAGTGAAACTCTTTGTTTCTGATGCTATCCAATCAAATCAGCTAATACTATACATAAATGCAATCAACCCAAACTCAAGCACAATAGGGATTTAATGGAGAGGAGTATTATAACAGGTGATAGTATATAAGAAGGAACTGAAGATGCTGGAATGGCTCCATAGGATATGGATGGCTCCATAGATGCTGCTGCACCTGCTGAGTTTCTCCAGCATTTTTGTGTACCAGGTGATAGTATATCCTCCTTCTGGGACCAGCAGGCAAGAGTCACCATGCTCTGGCACCATCGTGCCATGATCGGAAACAGCTTCCTTTCTTTACACAGCATGTGTTGGCATCTGGAATAGACTTCAGGGACATGTAAGGTGGATACTATTGTGACCTTCAAGAGGGAATTGGATAAATATGCAGTGAAGGAAAATGTGGAAGGCCCACAATGTCTGTGCCGAACATGATGCTAAGACCAAGTTTTATCTGCCTGCACATAAACTTTATCCTTCCATTCCCTGCATATACATATGGGACGGCACGGTGGCACAGCAGTAGAGTTGCTGCCTTTCAGCACCAGAGACCCGGGTTCGATCCTGACTATGGGTGCGGTCTATACGGAATTTGTACGTTCTCCCCATGACCGCCCGGGTTTTCTCCGGGTGCTCCGTTTCCTCCCACACGCCAAATACGTACAGGTTTGTAGGTTAATTGGTTTGGTATAATTGCAAATTGGCCCTAGTGTGCAGGATAGCGTTAGTGTGTGGGGATCACTAGTCGGCACAGACTCGGTGGGCCGAAGGGCCTGTTTCCTTGCTGTTCCTCGAACCTAAATTAAACTAAACTAAAAGCTACAAAGCAATTTGAAACAGAGGGTGATGGTAACGGGCTGTGACTAGTGGTGTCCTGCAAAGATCGATGCTGGGACCCTTGCTGTTTGTAATGTAATGTACATGAATGTGTGGATGTGGGAGGCAAGATCAGCCAGTTTGCAGATGGCACAAAAATTGGTAGAGTTGTTGATAGTGTGGAAAGTAGTTTCAGACTGCAAAGAGATATCAGTGTGTTCGTGAAATTGGTTGAAAAATGGCAAATTGAGTTTAATTCAGTCAAAATATGGTGATGCATTTTGGGAGCACAAATGAGTCTAGAATATGTACCATGAATGGTAGGGTCATAAGTGTATTGAGGAACAGAGGGACTTTAGAATATAAGTTCATACATCTTTGAAGGCCGCATCACAAGTGGACAACATGGTCGGGAAGACTTATGGATTACTGATCTTCATCGGTAGGGCATTGATAACAGGGAGGATAGACTCCAATTTTATAAAACCTTGGATGTGGGGGAGGGGGGCATGGGGGGGGGGGGGCGGGGGGAGGGGGGTAGGGGAGGGGAGGAGGGGAGGGAGGGTAGGGGAGGGGGGGGGTGTGGGGGAGGGGGAACCTTCATAACTTTTGTACTATTTCACCAATCGGAACAAAACTTATTTGACTTGCAGCAGAGGAGAATGGTGAGTAAGGTGGAGAATAATGGTGAGTGAGGTGGCGATCATTTTGCGCAAATTTAATTACAACGCAGACAGGAAATGGTCAAGATGAGAGTTTTAGTAATATATAGATAGATCAGTTACAAGCAGATGAGATCGGTTCAACTTGACATCACGATCAGTGCAAATATTGTGAGCCAAAGGACCAATTTCTGTGTTTACTGTTCTATGTTCGAAATGGCTTGTTTCCGTTTACTATTTCAATAATGATATGATTTAATGTGTTTCAAAGACAGGTGTTCCCACAGTTTCATTAGCAGATTGGCCGCTACTCTTCACGTTGTATATTAATGATTTGGAGTTTGCGGATGATACAAAAATAGATGGAAGGGCAGGTAGTGTAGAGAAAGTAGTGACTCTGCATAAGGACTTGGACAGGTTGGGAGAGTGGGCAGGGAAGTGGCAGATGGAATATAGTGTAGCAATGAGTGGACTCATGCATTTTGGTAATAGAAACATAGAAATATAGAAACATAGAAATTAGGTGCAGTAGGCCATTCGGCCCTTCGAGCCTGCACCGCCATTCAATATGATCATGGCTGATCATCCAACTCAGTATCCCGTACCTGCCTTCTCTCCATACCCCCTGATCCCCTTAGCCACATGGGCCACATCTAACTCCCTCTTAAATATAGCCAATGAACTGGCCTCAACTACCCTCTGTGGCAGAGAGTTCCAGAGATTCACCACTCTCTGTGTGAAAAATGTTCTTCTCATCTCGGTTATAAAGGATTTCCCCCTTATCCTTAAGATGTGACTCCTTGTCCTGGACTTCCCCAACATCGGGAACAATCTTCCTCCATCTAGCCTGTCCAACCCCTTAAGAATTTTGTAAGTTTCTATAAGATCCCCTCTCAATCTCCTAAATTTTAGAGAGTATAAAGCAAGTCTATCCAGTCTTTCTTCATAAGACAGTCCTGACATCCCAGGAATCAGTCTGGTGAACCGTCTCTGCACTCCCTCTATGGCAAGAATGTCCTTCCTCAGATTTGGAGACCAAAACTGTACGCAATACTCCAGGTGTGGTCTCACCAAGACCCCGTACAACTGCAGTAGAACCTCCCTGCTCCTATACTCAAATCCTTTTGCAATGAAAGCTAACATACCATTCGCTTTCTTCACTGCCTGCTGCACCTGCATGCCTACTTTCAATGACTGGTGTACCATGACACCCAGGTCTCGCTGCATCTCCCCCTTTCCCAATCGGCCACCATTTAGATAATAGTCTGCTTTCCCGTTTTTGCCACCTAAATGGATAACCTCACATTTATCCACATTATACTGCATCTGCCAAACATTTGCCCACTCACCCAGCCTATCCAAGTCACCCTGCAGTCTCCTAGCATCCTCCTCACAGCTAACACTGCCCCCCAGCTTAGTGTCATCTGCAAACTTGGAGATATTGCCTTCAATTCCCTCATCCAGATCATTAATATATTTTGTAAATAGCTGGGGTCCCAGCACTGAGCCTTGCGGTACCCCACTAGCCACTGCCTGCCATTGTGAAAAGGACCCATTTACTCCTACTCTTTGCTTCCTGTTTGCCAGCCAGTTCTCTATCCACATCAATACTGAACCCCCAATGCCATGTGCTTTAGGAATAAAGGCGTAGACTATTTTATAAATGTGGTGAGAATCCAGAAATCTGAGGTGCAAAAGGACTTGGGAGTGCTGGTGCAGGAATCCCATAAAGTTAATCTACAAGTCGAATCGGTAGTAAAGAAAGCAAACTCAATGCTAGCATTTATTTCAAGAGGGCTTGTATACAAAAACAGGGATGTAATCTTGAGGCTCTTTAAGGTGCTGGTAAGGCCGCATTTGGAATATTGTGATTTTTCGGCACCGTATCTGAGGAAGGATGTGCTGGCTCTGGAGAGGGTTCAGAGGAGGTTTACACGAATGATCCCAGGAATTAGTAGGTTAATGGTTAACCTATGATGAGCGTTTTTCAGCACTGGGCCTGTACATGCTGGAGTTTAGAAGAATGAGGGGGGACCTCATTGAAACATACGGAATAGTGAAAGGTTTGGATAGAGTGGATATGGAGAGGATGTTTCCACTAGTGGGAGAGTCTGGGACAAGAGGTCAGCCTCAGAATTAAAGGATGTTCTTTTAGGAAGGAGATGGGGAGAAATTTCTTTAGTCAGAGGGTGGTGAATCTGTGGAATTATTTGCCACAGAAGGCTGTGGAGGCCAAGTCAGTTGATATTTAAGGCAGAGATAGATTCTTGATTAGTTCCTCTGACACCGAGGTTATGGGGAGAAAGCAGGAGAATGGGGTTAGGGGGGAGAGATAGATCAGCCATGATTGAATGGTGGAGTAGACTTGATGGGCCAAATGGCCTAATTCTATTCCTATTCCTTAAGACCTTATGATCAACTGAAAAAAATAATCATTTGACAAGAGGAATTTTGTATGTCAGTTTTAGTTTTCTCAGCCAAAGCTTTATATAATTGGTATTTTTAGATAACTCTTTTGACCAGATCTATATTTTCGTGTTAAATCATGAATATTTCATGAAATGTTAAGATACATTTTTATTGCCTTAAAAATGTGTAAAAGGTTTTCTGTTGCATTCATCTCATATCAACAATCGTTTTGTAATACCATTTGACAGAATTGAATATGTAAAAAACAGGTTCTGCACTGTAACAATATCACTGTAGTCGGCATAAAAAACCAACAACTGAGGATTTGATCCAATGGCTAATAAGGTTATTTTTACATGAATGAACGTGAATATAGTTTGACAGGTACAGTGAAGATTTGTCGGGTTTTACAGTACCTGTGTACATTTCAAACAAATCTCACCCTGTCAAAAAAACCAAGGTAAAGTAATTGTACAATGTAATTCTACAATATAATTTCTAAGTCTAAAGCATTAAAATCAGAGTGTTATGATGAAAAATTGTGCAAAATAAATATTTCCATTTAAAAGCTGACCGCAGTCCTTGTGCAATTATCTAATTCCAGTGCAAAAAAATAAACTGCTGGAAGAATTCAGCAAGTCAAGCAGCATGTGTGGAGGGAAATGGACAGAAGACTTTTTGAGTGGGATCCTCCTTCAGGCAGTTTGGAGAAGGTAATGGCCCGAAGTGTCATCTGTCCATTTCCCGCTACAGAAGCTGCCTGAAGGGCCTGTCCCACTTTCATGACCTAATTCACGACCTTTTTTACTCGTGGACATTTTTCATCAGGCTAGAAAAAACACCCCGACCTACTTGATGCCATGAGTACCTACGACAAGCATCACGGCCTGCTACGACCTACCTACGACCTCCTATGACTTCCTACGACCTCGTGACGACCATGCTGCGAGTATGAGTCAAGGGCAAACTCGGCAGAGGTCGTGAATAAGGTCGAGAAAGTGGGACAGGCCCTTGACCCGCTGAGTATACCCCCATCAGTATTTTTCTCCCTCAAAGTTTCCAGTCTCTGGTGTCTCTTATTTATAATCCCAGAGATCCTTACATAATTCCACAAAGACAATAGATCAATGAATTTTAAACTAATGTGCCTTATTAAGCATGAAATTAAGTCTCTAAAAATTGGATACATTTTAAACTAACGAGAAACTGTATCTTTCAGATGTAGCACAATTTTCAATGGTAGATCACCAACTACATTTCCATAATTTGGAGAATTATAACAGGAAAAAAAAACGGTATATCAGTACATGGACATCAACAGAGAAAAATAACAAAAAAGCAGCAAGTACATAATGGCTGTTTTATATACACGTAAGTAATGTCATAGAATCATACAGTACAGAAACGGGCCCTTCAGCCCAACCTGCCCATGCCGACCAAGATGCCCCCATCTACACTGGTCCCACCTGCTTGCATTTGGCCCATATCCCTCTAAACCTTTCCTCTCCATATACCTGTCAAATATCTTATAAATGTTGTCTCCTCTGGCAGCTCGTTCCATATACCCATCACCCTCTGTGGGAAAAGGTTGCCCCTCAGGTTCTTATTAAATCTTTCACTCTCACCTCAAACCTATGATCTCTGGTTCTTGATTCCCCTACTCTGGGTAAAAGACTGTGCATTTACCCAATCTATTCCCCTCATTATCTTATACACCTTAAAAAGACCACCCCTCAGCCTCCTGTGCTCCAAGGAATAAAGTATAGCCTGCCTAGCCTCTCCCTATAGCTCAGGCCCGCAAATCCTGGCAACAGCCTTGTAAATGTCATGCTAACTTTTTTTTTAAATGAACAATAAGAAGGCAGTGAATTCAACAGTAATTGGAAAAGAAGGAGCAATGGGGTGTCTCAGAGTTATTAAACAAGCACGGTCACTCTTAAATAATCACAACTATTGAAAATTAAATGATAAAACAAAGGCAACCCGTAATTTAAACAATAATATTCCTGGCCTGGGCTCCTTAACAATTCAATCCCTGAACTACTTATTGGTCACGGAAGGCTTATATTGTGCCACCAGATGGGTGTGTGGGTGTGTGCATGCATGTAGATGGGGGCTGATGGAGGAGAATGTCGAGGGGGTCTCACGCATAACCAGAATTTCCGATTTACAAAGCATAATTCTATCAGGCTCCCACTTCAGTCTTCTAGCCTTTGAGTCTGGTTGGAAAACATGAACTGCAAAATCAGGTTATTGTGTAAATGTTATCCTCGATGAATGGTTCAGAATCAATCTGGTGTACCTTCGCTGCAGTCCATCTATTACAAATATATCTTTCATAGCTCGGTACCATCTTTTGCAGTAACATAAAATTGACAGTTTAACAATTACCATAACCCAATAAAATATATTTTAATTAATTCATCGGGTCTTTTTCAGAAAGTAGTGTTAATGGTATACCATAAGGGTGACAACGTTTCCAGGCACGAAAGCTAGGAATGAAGTAAGTAGTAAGGTAAGCAGTGACAGACTTCAGGAGGATGTCAAATGGGCATTCACATGGTGGATGAAACTTAATATGATACATTTTCATGAGAATAATGAGGTGAGCAATCTGAGCATTTTAAAGGGATTCAGCAACAGAGATGATATCTACAATGTTGCTAAAGGTGACCGAACAGATTGAGAAGTTTATGTTAAAAATAAATGAAATCTTGGCTTTATTAACAAAAGTATTGAGAATATAAACAATAAAAGTAATGCAGAATCTTTACAAACTTCTGTTGAGCCTCAGCTGAGTACTGGATTGGATCAGGTTTAACCCAGCCTGCACCTTGTGTTCACCTTCTGCATGATTTCATAAGTTTATGTGATAGGAGCAGAATTAGGCCATTCGGCCCATCAAGCCTACACCACCATTCTGATCAATCATGGCTGATCTATCTTTCCCTCTCAAGCCCATTCTCCTGCCTTCTCCCCATAACCACTGACAACCTTACTAATCAAGAATCTATCTATCTCTGCCATAAAAAATATCTATTGACTTGGCCTCCACTGCCTTCTGTGACAATTAATTCCATAGACTCACCACCCAGGTGTGGTGACCAGGGAGTTCCCAAAGTCCAGGAGGCCTCAGTACCCTGGTTGCATGAGCACTGGCCAGGCCTCCAGTGGCTCAGACTGAGTTCCTACCTACAAACCATCCTGATGGCCTTCTGCTCCTGATGGGATTAATGGGGTAAATACACCAACCCACATAACCCAATGCACACCTTCTGTTCTGTATCAATCTGTCCTAATGTTATTCTACCTTTCTACTGTGAAATTACAAATGACCATTTCTATTAGTCTATTAGTGATTCAATGCCGGTGATATATTGATATCCATGCTTATCCAGTCAGATGGTGTTAACATTCTATTGCCTCGTTATTTTGCTATTTTATTTTAAACGCCAAAACAGTATACTATATTTCCACATCTTGAAACTGCGTGGTCTTCCTCTGTTTCAAGAGTTTGCAGACAGGGTTGAACACATCTTTAACGTTCCTGTGGCCAAAAACCAGGACGTATGAGCTGGCGGAGTAGTAGAGAGAGGAGAGGAAACTGGAAGTGTATTTTAGTGTCTGGTTCCGATCTTGTCCGGGCGCTATTTTCGCGATCAACATAATCCAGACGATATCGTTGGAGATCCAGCAAGCCACGTAGATGCAGAGCAAGGAGACGAGGATGCGGGTGGCCTGGAATGGGGTCTTGTTGGCGGAATTTGATCCCTGGCCCGCTGCCGCCACTCGCCGTTGGTGTTTGCACAGAAGCTGGATGATCAGCCCGTTCAGAACCACCACCCAGAGGATGGCGATGATATCCAGGCTGACCGAGATGTAGGTGACTATATCAGAAGCGGAGCTGGTGGACAGGCCATTGCAACTGGAGCTGGGCATGTACTTCACCGGGTTGGACTCGTTCTCCTGCGACATGTGGATGATCTTGTCAAGGGTGTAGGGGACGTAGAAGATGAAGCTGGTGAGCCACAGGGCGCTGATGGTCACGTTGACATAGCTGCTCTGGTGGCTGCTGATGTAACTGGCCAGGGCGCAGCGCGGCCGGTTGATCTTGATCAAGTGGAGGAAACTGAGGTTGGAGACCGTCCAGATGCTGATGGACCTGAGCGAGGAGCTGAGGTAGACCAGGATAATGCAGCACGTCTCCTCGAAAAGTTCCACCCCGTAGAACATCAGCACTCGCGGGATGCCCTGGTAGAAGCAGAGCAACAGGTTGACGAAGGTCTGGTTGACGATCACCCTGTCGAGCGGCGGGAAACGCCGGTGTTTCACCGCGTTGCTGATGAAGGCGAAAAGCACGATGACATTCCCCGTCGTGCCCAGTAAAATCGTCGCCACAAACACCACCATGAAAGGGATCTGTTCCCCTTCTAACATCGTTGGCTTTCCTCCTTCGGAGACACAAACAAAACCTTCCTCTTTTTTTTGTTCCAGTCCGTGTTTCCAGGTTACTTTATATCCCGTGGCTAAATGACGGAGGAACACTCTCTTCGCCGCATTGCCATAGAAACAGTCAACCTGTGTGTGTGTGTGTGTGTGTGTGTGTGTCGAGGGTGGGGGGGGTCGAGGCTTCCGTGTGATTTTAATGGAACGAGAACCAGCAAAGGTTGAGTGGATGGCAGGAGGTCAGAAGTTCACGCCAAACTAACAACCCTTGCAACACCCATACCGGCTGAGGAAGAATGATTCCTTTGCTGGATCTGGATTTCACTGCAACAGGTGCCACACGCCACACCCGGCTCCAGCAGCCTTTAACGCTTCCAATCCAGCATCCGCAGTATATTTACTTTTGACCCAATGAAGTTGGCGGTTGCTCGAGACTTTGCGAACGAACGAAAGTCTCTTCAGACGCTTGAGATGTTAAGAAGTGGTGTCTCCAATATATATATCGCCTCTCTCAGCTCCAGGTCGGTCCCGCCAGCTTCCGCAGTTTATCCTCGGGTGGGTGGGGATTCGAGGAAATGTATCAACCCCTCGTGTGCAGCTAGATTCCTGGAACAGCGGTGAGATTATCTCCGGATGATGCCACAGAGGTCGCGAAGAAATGATTGATCCATTGATCACCGGTAAAATAAATAGGTTGAGAAATGTGAAATGAAGGTCAATGATAACAAATGCTGCAAACTAAGGCGTGGGGCATGAAATGAGCCTCGTGTTTCAGCATGAATAGTCAGTTCAGATCTATTCAGTGATGCTTGCATTTACCCAGGGCTGCCAACATTGGGTGAGAGTTGAGAGTGAGTTTTTTGCGAGGGAGAGTAGCGACCGAGGGGGGAGGAGAAGGGGGGGGGGGGGGGGGTGGTGTTCCCCCTCCCATTGTAGGCTCCGGAGGCGGCACCAACGCCCCCACTCACCCGGTCCGCTCCTGACTCTGGGCCGGGGTTAAAACTCCATGGGGTGTGGCCAGAGCGGTCGACGGACATAGAGCTGCCGGAGGTGAGGGTGGGAGGTGCGTGCCTCAGGGAAGAAGGGGGAGGGGGGGTTGGTGCTGGTAGTTTGACAGCCCTGCTTTAAACCAATTCCTAGTGCTTGAATCACATATCCTGGGAAAAGAGACTATGCATTCACCTGATAGTCCCCTCATGGTTTTTACTCACCTCTAAAATAATTTTTGCTTTATTTTGAACTTTCAGCACCCGCAGATATTTGAGCGTGAGAAATGTTGTGATCAGCGTGAGAGTTGAGAATTTTGTGAAATGCGTGAGTCTCACGCTCAATGCGTGGGAGTTGGCAGTCCTGCTAAAAATGCAAACATTTTATGCAAGTTCCAATTGTTTGGACAAAAATCACTTATTACTACTTGATAACAGTTAAGTTACTTTAAGACCATTTCAGAAATGATGGCACTCAACTAACAATCAACTAACAAATTAAAGCAAACTAAAAATAAATAACATGTTCCCTTTCCTGACTCGACCTCATAAGTACTTTAACGCTGTTAACAGAGCAAAGGGATATTAATCTCAAGAATCAAAATGGGGAAAGTGGGGGCAATTTTGCTTAAATGGTCATTCTAAGCCCATTCAGATCTTCATAGAGTCAGAGATACAACATGTACGTGGCTGGCCCAATTTGTCCATAATGATCAAGTTAGCATTCTGCGTGCCCAGGGACTGGCTGCCGTTCCCAGATCAGCTCGCGTCCCAGGGACTGGCTGCAGTTCTCAGGTCGGCTCGCCTGCCCCGACCCTGCAAAAACAAATTGGAAAAAAACGTGGTTTTTCGGGTTACGGGCCGGATTCAGCCCGTGTGCCGTAGGTTGCCGAACCCTGTCCTTGATGTTTGGCCTCATTGTGGTCCTCCCCATGTTTTACAACCTATTCACCTGGTTGGTTTTATCTCCGGCTGCTTCATGTTGTCAGCGGCTGCACATCCAACCAAGAAAGAAGAGAAGAGAAGAGATGCAACATCACTCACAGCCGCCAACTGACGCGCTTCCCCAGACCGCACAGATCATTGTGATATGGCGCAAAATGACAAACTGTGCAGGGACTGAAGACAGCGTGAGAATTCTGTCATCAGCGTGAGAATTGGCTGCAATGCGTGACTCTCACACTCAAAGCGTGAGAGTTGGCAGCCCTGTCTACGCCCAGGGTGTGACAACAGGCGCACAGGGAGACACATACACAAAGGAAACACACACACACACAGGGAGACAGACACACACACACAAACAGGGAGACAGACACACACACACACGCACACACACACACACAGGGAGACACACACACACACACACACACAGGGAGACAGACACACACACACACACAGAGGGAGACAGACACACACACAGGGAGACAGACACACACACACACACACACACGGAGACAGACAGAGACAGAAACCACACAGGGAGACAGACACACACACACACACACAGGGAGACAGACAGCAGGGAGGCACACACACATGCGTGACTCTCACGCTCAAAGCGTGAGAGTTGGCAGCCCTGTCTAAGGCCAGGATGTGACAACAGATGCACAGGGAGACACATACACAAAGGAAGACACACACACACACACAGGGAGACAGACACACACACACACACACACACGGAGACAGACAGACACACACACATGGAGACAGACACACACACACACACACACACAGGGAGACAGACACACACACACGGGGGGGACACACACACACCACACACACACACACACACAAGGAGACACACACAGGGAAACAGACACACACACACCTTTCCTTTCCCCCCTCCATCCTCCCCCTCCCTCCCTCTTTCCTCCCTCCTCCCTCTTTCCAACCCCTCATCCCTCCCTTTCCTCCCCCCATCCCTCCCTCTTTCCTCCCAACCATCCCTCCCTCTTTCCTCCCCCCCATCCCTCCCTCCCTCTTTCCTCCTCCCCAACCCTCCCTCTTTCCTCCCTCAACCCTCCCCTCCCTTTCCTCCCCTTCCTCCCTCCCTCCCTCTTTCCTCCCCCCCAACCCTCCCTCTTTCCTCCCCTTCCTCCCTCCTCCCTCTTTCCTCCCCCCATCCCTCCCTCTCTCCTCCCCCTCCCCTCTTTCCTCCCCCTCCCTCTCTTTCCTCTCCCCTCTTTCCTCACCCTCCCTCTTTTTCCTCACGCTTCCTCTTTCTCCCCTTTCTCCTTCCCTTCCTTCAATCCCTTACTACATTCCATCCCCCTGTCTCTCTTTGCCCCCATCCCTCCCTTTTTTTCTTTCCCTCTCTTTCTTTCCCGGGCCGCCCAATGGGGAGTCTGGCGGGCACGGTGTAGCGTGGATTGGCGGCATTGGCGCTGCCGTGTGAGTTGAAGGGCAGGAGGGAGGGAGGGAGGGAGCGAGGTTGCCGCGGCAGCCGGAAGCGCAGCGCTCGCAGACGGCGCACAAAAGCGCTGACACCCGCTGCCCGGGACCGACGCGCTTCCCCAATCCGTGCAGATCGCTGTCATGCGGCGCAAAGAGACAAACTGTGCAGCAAAGACCCTATGGCTCCGCACACATAATAGGATCTTTGCTGTGCAGGGACTGAAGTCAGCGTGAGAATTCTGTCTTCAGCGTGAGGGCGTGAGAATTGGCTGAAATGCGTGAGTGTCACGCTCAAAGCGTGAGAGTTGGCAGCCCTGATTTACTAACCATACATTATTCTCATATTGATTTACCACTTCGAAGGAGAGCAGTCGGCACAGCAAGCATTCCAATCAGACCGGCTCTCCACTTATGCCCGTAATTTATTCTCTCTTTCACAGGAAACATGCCTTTCGGCGCAACTTGTTCTGGCCGACCAAGACGCCCCATCTAAATTAGTCTCAATTGTCTGTTCCTGGCCCACATCCCTCTAGTCTCTTTTAAATGTTATTGTACCTGCCTCAACTACCCCCTCTGGCAAGTTAGTTCCATATACCCACATCCTGTGTGAAAAAGCATTGGGAGTATTGTGTTCATAAAAACATAGAAAATAGGTGCGGGAGTCGGCCATTCGGCCATTCGAGCCAGCACCGCTGGCTTTTCAGTTTGAAAAAGTTGCCCTTCGGGTTCTTATTAAAAATGTCACCTCTCACTTTAAATCTATGTCCTCTCATTTTGATTCCCTGACCCTGGGTAAGACTCCCAGCATTCACTCTACCAATTCTCCTCATAATATTATATACCTCTATAAGATCACTCCTCAGCCTCTTGTGCTCCAAGGAATAAAGTCCTAACCAACCCTACAGTTTACGCTCTTGAGTTCTGGCAACATTCCCATAAATCTTCTCTGCACTCTTTAAAGATTAATGGCATCTTTGCCAGAGCAGGGTAAGCAAAACTGAACACATGACTAAAGAAATTCCTCCTCAATTCTGTGCCAAATAGCAAGGCATTATTCTGAAACTAAGCCACTCCGTTCTGGACAGCCCCATTAGAGGAAGCATTCTCACAGCACCCACCGTTAGTCAGAGGGTGGTAAATCTGTGGAATTCTTTGCAACAGAAGGATGTGGAGGCCAAGTCAGTGGATATTTTTAAGGCAGAGGTTGATAGATTCTTGATTAGTAGATTCTGGGGAGAAGGCAGGAGAATGGGGTTGGGAGGGGGAGATAGATCAACCATGATTGAATGGCAGTGCAGACACGATGGGCTAAATGGCCTAATTCTACTCCTATTCCTACTGTCCTTATGATGCTGTTGGCCCCTCTACTGTGTGTTTCATTCAGGTCACCTCTCGTTCGTCTAAATTTCAATGGGCATAGCCCCCAACTTCTCAACCTTTTCTTAAACAGCAATTCTATTCATCTCAGAAATAATTGAAAACATCTGCACATGGTGTATCATCGGTCAACATGCCTTGGATGTGCTCATATTAAAGGCAATTTGACAGCCATTTTACATCTGTCAATTTTTATTTCTGTTGACATTTAAGTGTTTTTCATGTTAGTTGAAACAAGGGTACTAAAACCCAATGCCTTCTGGTCTATCCTCAAGGGGCCAGGATGAAGATGAGAGTTTAACTATTTAGTCTTTTCTTCTTAGTTTGAGGAAGGATCCTGAGCAGAAATACCGCCTATCCATTCCCACCACAGCTGCTGCCTGACCCACTAAGTTACTCCAGTACTTTGTTTTCTGCTCAAAATTACAGCAGTTGCAATTCCTTGTCTTTTCTTTCATTACTCTTCCTCCAATGGTTATTACATTGAAAGCTGCACAAATTTCATCAAATTTTAATACGATCAACTGATCTGGGGTCAGTGTAGGAATGTGAAGCTGAAGTAAACTATCCTATCGAATGAAAAAAACAGTAAGGAGGGGTCAAATGGCTGACCTGCTATTTTCCCACGCCTTATGTCCTCAATTTTTGGACACTCAAACTATTAATAAATCAACATTCTAATTTGGTAATTTACCTTCCACTTCCATGTCGCTGGAGTCTACATTTTTTTTTTAAGTTTTGGCATAACATTCCTTTGTGCATACCTACAATCCACTTCAGAATAAATTGAAATGCAATAGTTTAGTTTAGTTTAGAGATACAGTGTAGAAATAGGTTTTCTGGCCCACCAAATCCACGCCGACCAGCAATCCCGTACACCAGCACTATCCTACACTATCCTAAACCTGTACGTATTCAGAATGTGGGAGGAAACCGGAGCACTCGGAGAAAACCTCATGGGGATGATGTACAAAATCCGTACAGACAGCACCCATAGTCGGGATCGAACCCTGATCTCTGGCACTGTAAGGCAGCAACTCTACCGCTGCACAATCATGCCACCCAATAAGTTCATAAGTTCATGTTCATGCGTTGTAGGAGCTGACTTAGGCCATTTGGCCCATCCAGTCTACTCGGCCATTCATCTTTTCCTCTCAACAGCATTCCCATCCCTTCTCCCCATAACCCTTGACATTCTTCCTAATCCAGAACCTATCAATCTCCACCTTAAAAATATCCATTGACTTGGTGTGCACAGCCTTCAGTGGCAATGTATTCCATAGGTTCACCATGGTCTGATTAAAGAAATTCATCATCTCATTTCTAAAGGCACTTCCTTTTATTCTGAGGCTTTGGTCTCTGGTCCCAGACTCTCCCATTAATGGAAATATCCTCTCCACATCCACTCTATCCAGGCCCTTCACTATTCGGTAAGCTTCAATAACCCCTGGACCCTCTCCAATGCCACTACATCCTTCCTCAGATATGGAGCCCAAAACTGCTCACAATACTCCAAATGCGGTCTTACCAGTGCCTTGGACACGGAAATGCAGAGACTGGTGTATACCAAAGATGGACACAATGTGCTGGAGTAACTCAGCGGGTCAGGCAGCATCCTTGGAGAACATAGATAGGCAATGTTTCAGGTCAGACCCCTTCTGCCCTGTCCTTCTGCTCTCCCAGTTTTCTTTACCGCCTCCCCTATAATCTGTCCGAAGAAAGGTTCCGACCCAAAATGGCGCCCATCCATGTTCTACAGAGATGCTGTCTAATCCACTGAGTAACTTCAGCATCTTCAAAATAAATTGATATGCAAACACTATTTCAACAAAAACCTCCGGCTGCAAAAACAGTTGTCCCAGCAAGTGGTGCTTTAATTAGAATTAATATCGAACGTCACGTTAAAGCAATAGCTGATACGCTATGCAGCCAAAGATAACTGTAAAAATAACTGAGTTTGCACACGTAGGCTCTGCCTATAGGTTTATTATTAAGCAGCCTTTTTTTCTTAAGAACCATAAAATAGCAAGATTCAAAGAAACACTACATTTATATGTGTAGAACAGACTCAAAATGCTGGAGTAACTCAGCAGGTCAGGCAGCCTCTCTGGAGAAAAGGAATAGGTGATGTTTCAGGTCGAGACCCTTCTTCAGACAGAGTCAGGGGAAAGGGGGCGAGAGATATAGATGGTACTTAGGAGAACTGAATGGAAGATATGCAAAAAGCAATGACAATCAAGCAACTGCAGATGCTGGTTCATACCGAAGATAGACATAAAGTGATGGAGTATCTCAGTGGGTCATCAGGCAGCATCTCGGGGAAAAAGAATGTGCGACCTTTCAGGTCGGAACCCTTCTTCCTACCCAAAATGTCACCCATCCTTTTTTTCCAGAGATGCTGCTTGACCCGCTGAGTTACTCCAGTACTTTGTGTCTATCTTCAACACCAAATTTATATTGTGTAGGAAGAAACTGCAGATGCTGGTTTACACCGAAGATGGACACAGAATGCTGGTGTAACTCAGCGGGGCAGGCAGCATCTTTTGCAGGTTATGTCACTGCAATATATTCATTGGGAATTCATCCGTATTAGTACGATGTTTACTTTTTCCACATTAGCCCATCAATATTGTACCTTGCTCCACACCAGAGAGACAATAAAAAATAATTTAACGTTCTGGTGAGAAATACCCAGCTGCTGGCGATTACTAATATTTTCTCCATTTCACAATGTTTAATGTTATAGTTAGTTTTTCCTTTTATGGTTATTAATGTAATTTTTTGTATTAATTGTTTTGCCTTCACATCTGACATACTACATACATCTTTACTTTCAAATGCCAAGGGTCTTTACCTCATGCTTTTTTCTGTAACCTTTCTGTACTAGAATAATTCAAAAACTCTTCATTCCTCCTGTCCACCAGCATAGCCCCATTTTCAAAGCAAGTTTTCAGTTGCCTAGATCTTAAGTTGTGGAGGTAGACACAAACTGCTGGGAGTAACTCAGTGGGACAGGCAGCATCTCTGGAGTGAAGGAAGGGGTGACGTTTCGGGTCGAGACCCTTCTTCAGACTGAAGTTGTGGAATTCGCTGTCGAAACTTATCATTGTTTGGTGAACATCGAAACCAAAACAAATGCAGCTGATACAGAAGAAATCCCTGATTTCCTTTCTGGTTTAATGGGCTCACACATCAATTTAGCAAACTCCAGGTACATTTTGACTTTGTGTCAAAGTGAAAATGGGTGGTGGTAAATCAAAAGCCGAGTTATAGACCAGCAATTTGTTATCGCCCAGTTTGCAGACATTATTGTAATGCAAGTGGATAAAATGTTTTGTGTTGCATTTGTGCTTTTAGACACATATAGCCCACAGAAAACAGTGGTGTGGAAAGAGGGGCTTTGGCCTAGCAAGTCCATGCTGATCATCAGCTGCCTATTTATGTAATCCTATATTTATTCTCCCCACATTGTCATAATCTGCCCAAAATATTCCATAACCCACCTTACATACTGGGGACAATTTATAGTGGGATAATTAACCTACCAACTCATACATTTTTATGAATGAGTAGAAACTGGAAATAAGAGAGGAAGAGGGGGTTGCATTTCTGATTAGGGAGAACATCATGACAATATATATGGAGAGAATATTCACAGGATCTCATTCAGTGAGGCCAAATGGGTGGAACCCACTGACTGGTTAGCACGCAACAAAAGCTTTTCATTGTACCTCGGTACATGCGACAATAAATGAAACTAAACTAAAGGTAGACTCAAAAAGCTGGAGTAACTCAGCAGGAAAGGCAGCATCTGAAGAAGGGTCAACCCAAAACGTCACCCATTCCTTCTCTTCAGAGATGCTGCCCGTACCGCTGAGTTACTCCAGCTTTTTGCGTCTTATCTCCAGCATCTGCAGTTCCTTCCTAAGCTAAATTAAACTTTGAAGTAGATGATCATTTTGAGAGTTGTATTATAGGCCCCCACAAGAGTCAGTGGGAATTGAAGAAACAGATGTGGAGATTACAGATAGCTGTAAGAATAATAGTGTTGTAATAGTGAGTAATTTCAACATTCCTCATATTGACTGGGACTGCCTTGGGAGTTTTTCCTCAAACAATATGTGGATATCCCTACTAGTCAAGTCAAGTTTATTTGTCACATACACATACGAGATGTGCAGTGAAATGAAAGTGGCAATGCTCGCGGACTTTTGTGCAAAAGACAAACAACAAAACAACCAAACAAATTATAAACACAATCATAACACACATATTCTTTTACATAATAAATAATGGAAGGAAAAACGTTCAGTAAAGTTAGTCCCTGGTGAGATAGGCATTTACAGCCCGAATTGCCTCTGGGTTGAAACTCCTTCTCAACCTCTCCGTTCTCACAGCATGGCAACTGAGGCGTTTGCCTGACCGTAGCAGCTGGAACAGTCCGTTGCAGGGGTGGAAGGGGTCTCCCATGATTTTATTTGCTCTGGAGTTGCACCACCTGTTGTATAGTTCCTGCAGGGGGGCGAGTGAAGTTCCCATAGTGTGTTCGGCCGAACGCACTACTCTCTGCAGAGCCTTCTTGTCCTTGGCAGAGCAATTCCCAAACCAGATGGCAATGTTCCCGGACAAGATGCTTTCCACCGCCGCTGCGTAGAAGCACTGTAGGATCCTCGGAGACACTCTGAATTTCCTCAATTGCCTGAGGTGTTAAAGGCGCTGCCTTGCCTTACTCACGAGTGCTGAGGCGTGTGATGCCCATGTCATATCCTCGGAGATGTGGACTCCCAGATATTTAAAACAGTTCACCCTATCCACAGGATCCCCATTTATCCTCAATGGAGTGTACGTCCTCGGATGATGTGCCCTCCTAAAGTCCATGATCAGCTCCTTCGTTTTTTTGATGTTCAAGAGGAGGCTGTTATCCTGGCACCAGAGTGCTAGATCAGCCACCTCCTCCCGGTAGGCCTTCTCGTCATTGTCTGAGATCAGGCCCACCACCACAGTGTCATCAGCAAACTTAATTATTGAGTTGGAGCTGAACCTAGCCACACAGTCATGTGTGTACAGGGAGTACAATAGGGGGCTGAGGACGCAACCCTGGGGCGATCCTGTGCTCAGGGTGAGATCTCCTCTTGGGAAAGTGGCTGAAGTGTCAGTGTGGGAGCAGTTTGGGACCATGGACCATAATTCTATTATATAGGAGAGGTCCATAAATTAAGATCTTAATTGCCACAAGGCAAATTTTCAAGGTATTGCACAGGAACTGGCAAAAGTTGATTGGGAGAGACTGTTTTCGACTTCCTGAACAACAGACCACAATTAGTGAGGATAGGTGATAAATCTACGATAATCTTCAACACTGGTGCCCAGCATGGATGCATTCACAGCCCCCTACTATACGTATACACTCATGAGTATGCAGCCAAATACCAATACAACTCAATTTACAAGTTTGAAGGCGACAAACTAAAGGGACGTCAGGTACGTGAGAGGCTATTCAATGAATAATTGGGAGAGTTCAAGGTCAGCGTGCTCCTGTTAAAGAGTGAAAGGGAGAGCTGGTAGAATTAGGGAACCCTGGTTGACGAAGCACATTGAGCTCCAATCAAGCAGTATAAGAGATGTAGGGAGTAAACTTAAAAAAGGGAAGGACGGTATAATAATAATAATAATAATAATAATAATAATAATAAATCCTTTATTTCGAACAGAATAAAAAATTAAAAAGCAAGTATGAAACAACATACAAAAAACAAAAAAAAACAAGAATATTTATAAGTGAAATCGTATGTGTCCGAAAAGGAGCAGGAAGAAGCCAAAGCTTATTAATTCCCACCCTTTATTCAACTGCTTATAATTATCTTATACAAATTTAGCAGCTATAAACACCTATTTCCATATGTACACCAAATTATTTACATTTATACACTAATCATATATTTGCAAAGCCGTCAAAGAGAGAAAAAAAAGGGAAAAAAAGGTAAAAAGAGGATATGGGAAAGCTTTGGCAGATAAGGTAAAGGGAAATCCTAAGAGATCCTACAAATATAGAACACAAGAGCAAAAGGGTAACAAGGGAGTGACCATGTGTGAAGGGTCAACGTGGTCATCCATGTGAGGAGTCACAGGGGATGGTCGAAAAATTAAATGAATATTTCTCATCTGCATTTACCAAGGAAAAGGTCGAGGAGGATAAGAAATTAAGGCAAATTAATACGGATGTATTGGAAAATATCAACATTAGAAAAGAGGTCCAGACAGTCTTAATGCATATTAAGGTGGATAAATCCCCAGGGCTTTAATAAGTTTCCAAGGATGTTGCGGGAAGCTAGTGAATTAATTGAAGGGGCCTGGTAGAGATATTTGCTTCATTCTTCAACATTGAGTGAAGTTCCAATAGACCGGACAGTGGCTAATGCTGTTATTTAAGAAGGGCTGCAAACCAGGGAACTACTGGCTGGTGAACCTGACGTCAGTGGTGGAAAAGCTACTGGAATAGATTCTGGGAGGATCTAACTGCATTCAGACAGGATCTAACTGCATTTGGAAGACAAGGACTGCTCAGATATAGCCAACATGGCTTTATGCGTGGGAAATAATATCCCACAAATTTGTTTGATGAGGCGACAAAGAGGATTGACGAGGGCAGGGAAGTGGATGTTGTCCATATGGATATTAGCCCCTGCATTGTAGGCTAGTCTGATCAATCAGGTTATTTGGGATCCAGGGCGAACTAGCCAATTTTGTATAAAATTGGTTTGGGGAAAGGAGTCAATGATTCAATGATACTTTATTATCATGTTGCTGGGTACAGCTAAATCCTGGTAAAATCATACAGCCTACTTAACCGAGGCAGTACACAAAGATACACCATGTTTACGGTGCTGACAAAGTTTCAAAAGTGCTGAGTACAGTCTTATCTTCTCACAGTGGCGAACCAGTCCTGCCATTGCACGTGGCCGCATGCAGCCCACCGGGTCCCTCCTATATCTCGATGGGCCCCCGTTATGTCCCTCGTTGCTCTCGGTGGTGCACTGGAGGTCCCTCCTTGCTCTCGGCAGCACCCCGCCAGGTCCCTCTTTGCTATCAGCGTCACCACGCCGGTTCCCTCTTTGTTCATGGTGGCCCGTCCGCCGGGTACCTCTTTGTTCTTGGCAGCCTGTCCACCAGGTTGCTCTCTGCGGCCCGCTAGTCGTTCAGCTCCGAGGCACATCAGAGGGTGGTTGTGGAGGGCTGTTATTCAGGTTGGAGACCTGTGACCAGTGGTGTGCCCGACAGATTGCCTGTCATCTACATTAAAAATCTGGATGACAATATTGTGAACACGGTTGGTAAATTTCCGGATTATGGCAATATCGGTGATGTAGTGGGCAGTAAAGAGGGTTACCTAAGATTAGAATAAGATATTTAATAATCAGAGAAATGGGCTAAGACAAAGAATGGCAGATGGGATTTAACTCTGACAAGTGCAAGTCGCATTTTGGAAAATTAAACCAGTCCAGGATTACATAATAAATAGTAGAGCCCTGCATAGTATTGTATAAAAGAGAGACTTTGGGCAACAAGAACATAGTAATGCAGGTAGACAGGATGTAGACACGTGCCTTCATCTGTCATGATACTAAGTATACGAGTTGGGATATAATATTGCAACTGTACAAGTCGTTGGTGAGAACACACCTGGAGTATTGTGCATAGTTCTTGGTGCCCAGTCATAGGAAGGATGTAACTAAGCTGGAAAAGGTGTTGAAATGATTCACAAACATGTTATCTGGACTGAAGCTGTCTCTTCATCTTTTTATTTTTTATTTTAGTTAGTTAAGTGTTTTGTTTGGAGGTCTAGACCTTTTTATGGGGGGGGTGGGGGGAAACTACCTTTCAGGTCCCTACCTGGTCGGAGAGGCAGCTTTTCTCCGGGCTGCAGCTTCGACCCGTCCTCGTGGCCTACCAGCGGGTCTGGAGCGGCGTTTCCTGTCGGGGACTGCCCAGAACCTTGGCTTCGGCGGCGGCACAGCGCTGGAGCGCTATCGCGGAGCGGGCGATGCCTTGCCCGGGTCGCCGCGCTGGAACTCCGGTGAGCTGAAGATCGCTGGGGAAAACATCGCGGAGCTGCGGTACTGTGGAGCGACCAGCTGCGGGCGGCGGTGCTGACTTTACACCGGGAGCCTGGGATCTCTAGATGAGATCGCCAGTTGTGGAGCTCCAACCGGCGCGGCCTTGTTGGCTTTGGAAGCCGCGGCCTCCAGTACGGAAGCGGCCGTTCCAGGGTTCCCAAGCCGCTGAGAGGACCCTCCCGACGCCGGAGCGACATCACCGGCGAGAACGGCCTGGAACATCGGGCCTCCGTAGAGGCAACCGTGGAGGCCTCAATAAGCCCGACTATGGGTGAACTGGGGTTGGGGACTGGACTTTGTGCCTTCCCTCATGGTGGGAGCCATTGTGGGGGGATGTTCTTTATGTTTAAAACTCTTATTAATGTTATGTCTGTATTCCTTCTTTATGTGCTGCAAAATGGCAAGCAGCATTTCACTTCACTACACCTAGGTGTATGTGAATGTGACCAATAAAATACCTTTGATACCTTTGAATTATGGAGACTTCCACAACTATGGAGAGGCTGAATAGGCTGGGAGTTTTTACCAGGAATGCCAGAGGTAGAGGGGTGATCTTACAGAGGTATATAAATGCATGTGTGTAGGTAAGGCAGATAGTCGCAGTCTTTTTCCTGGTTCTTGGTTCTTGGTTACTTGGTCCTCCAAAATATTCCAACTGGAATTTAAACTGGAGGTGGTGAAGGGAGGAATTAAGCCAGAAAGGGTTATTGGGAAGAAAGTGCTACTTTAAATTTAGTTGCATCTGGTTGGGTAACTATACTATTTAGTCTAAAACTAAAGGGCATATGTTCAAGGGGAGGTTGGAATATTTAAAAGGGACAGTTTTTACATGCAGTGGATAGTGGATATATGAAACAAACTACCAAAGTAAGCCATAAAACAGATAAAATTACAATGTTTAAAAGGCAATTGGACGGGTATATGAACACAAGTGCTTTGGAGGGACATGGGCTAAACACAGGCAGAGAGACTTGCTCAGATAACCTGTTTAAGAAGGAACTGCAGATGCTGGAAAATCGAAGGTAGACAAAAATGCTGGAGAAACTCAGCGGGTGAGGCAGCATAGAAACATAGACATGGAAAATAGGTGCAGGAGTTGGCCATTCGGCCTTTCGAGCCTACACCGCCATTCAATATGATCATGGCTGATCATCCAACTCAGTATCCTGGACCTGCCTTTTGTCCATACCCCCTGATCCCTTTAGTCACAAGGGCCACATCTAACTCCCTCTTAAATATAGCCAATGAACTGGCCTCAACTACCTTTTGTGGCAAAGAATTCCAGAGATTCACCACTCTATGCGTGAAAAATGTTTTCCTCATCTCGGTCCCAAAAGATTTCCCCCTCATCCTTAAACTGTGACCCCTTGTTCTGGACTTCCCCAACATCGGGAACAATCTTCCTGCATCTAGCCTGCCCAACCCCTTAAGAATGTTGTAAGTTTCCATAAGCATCTATGGATTCGAGGAAATAGGCGACGTTTTGGGTTGAGACCCTTCTTCAGACTGATGATGTGAGGGTGGGGGGGGGGGGGTGGGGGCAGGAAGAAGAAAGGAAGAGGTGGAGACAGTGGGCTGCGGGAGAGCTGGGAAGGGGAGGGGTAAGAGGGAGAAAGCAGGGACAACCTAAAATTGGAGAAGTTAATGTTCATACTGCTGGGGTGTATACTACCCAAGCAAAATATAAGGACTTGCTCCTCTAATTTAAGGTGGGCCTCACTCTGGCCATGGAGGAGGCCCAGGACAGAAAGGTCGGATTCGGAATGGGAGGGAGAGTTGAAGTGCTGAGCCACCAGGAGATCAGGTTGGTTATTGTGAACCAAGCTGAGGTGTTGGGCGAAGCGATCGCCAAGCCTACGCTTGGTATACCCGATGTAGAGCAGCTGACACCTAGAGCAGCGGATGCAATAGATGAGGTTGGAGGAGGTGCAGGTGAACTTCTGCCATACCTGGAAAGACTGCTTGGGTCCTTGGATGGAGTCAAGGGGGGAGGTAAAGCGACAAGTGTAGCATTTCGTGCGGTTGCAAGGGAAAATGCCAGCAGAGGGGGTGGTTTGTGTGGGAAGGGACGAATTGACCAGGGAGTTATGGATGGAGCGGTCTCTGCAGAAAGCCGAAAAGGGCGGAGCTGGGAAGATGTGGCCAATGGTGGAATCCCATTGGTGGTGGCGAAAATGTCGGAGGATTATTTGTTGTATGTGTCGGCTGGTAGAGTGGAAGGTGAGGATAAGGGGGATTCTGCCCTTGTTACGAGTGGGGGGATGGGGAGTGAGAGCAGAGTTACAGGGTATAGAAGAGACCCTGGTGAGAGCCTCATCTATAGTAGAAGAGGGGAACCCCCGTTCCCTAAAGAATGAGGACATCTCCGATGACCTGGTGTGGAACACCTCATCCTGGATGCATATGTGGCGTAGACGGAGGAATTGGGAGTAGGGGATGGAGTCCTTACAGGAAGCAGAGTGGGAAGAAGTGTAGTCCAGATAGCCATGGAAGTCAGTGGGTTTATAGTAGATGTCGGTCAGTAGTCTGTCATCTACGACGGAGATAGTGATGTCTAGAAATGGTAGGGAGATGTCGGAAATGGTCCAGGTGTATTTTGAGTGCCGGATGGAAGTTAGTGGTGAAATGGATGAAGTTAGTGAGTTGTGTATGGGAGGTAGCACCAATGCAGTTGTCGATGTAGCGGATGTAGAGTTCGGGGATAGAATAGAATGCCTATTTTTTATTGTCATTCAAACAAACAAAGGTTTGAACGAAATTTCGTTCTTGCAGTCATAACAGCAAAAAAAAACAAAACATACAGTTAACAGTTTCACACCAACATCCATCACAGTGAATCTCCAAACACCTCTGTTCTTCTCCCGCGGTCAGGCAGTCAAACTGGTGCATCGAAGCGATCGAGGCTCTTGATGTTAAAGCCCCCAGCGGGCGATAGTAAGTCCCATGACCGATTAAGCCACGCCAGGCGATGTAAGGCCCTGCTAGGGGCCGATTCAAACCCCGCGATTCGGGGCGGGTAAAGTTGCCGTTGCGGGAGCTCCTGAAAATTGGTCTCCTACCAGGGACCTGCGAGCTCCCGATGTTAACGTCCACAGGGCCTGCGGCTGAAGCCTCCGAAGCTCTGAAGTCGGGTCACAGCCGTAGTGCCACTACAGCCTCCGAAGTCAGCCAGCTCCGCGATGGTAAGTCCGCAGGTTCTACGACTGGAGCACTCAGATCAATTCCAGTTGGAGGCCGCCAGCTCCACAATGTTAGGCCCCAGCGAAACGGAGGCACCACAAGGAAAGGGTCTCGTCCCCGTTCAAGGTGGAGATTTAAAAAGTTTCCCCATCCCCCCACATATACACAACTAAAAATAAACCAAAAACATACTCCTAACTAGACAAAAAAGAGACAAAAAGAAAAAAAGACAAACGGACTGCAGGTGAGCCACAGCTGCTTAGGCAGCGCCGCCACTTCCAGAATGGGCCACGTTACGCCTCGAACAAGGATTGTTCGATGTACCCTACAAAGAGGCATGCATAGCTTGGGCCCATGTGCGTGCCCATAGCTACGCCTAGGATTTGGAGGAAATGGGAGGAGTCAAACAAAAAGTTTTTAAGGGTAAGGACCAGCTCCACTAGGCAAAGGAGAATATCAGTAGACGGGGATTGGTTCTGCAGTGCTGGTCGGCTTGGACAAATTATGATAAAGGGTTTGATTCAACGCTGTGTTGCTCTGTTTTGACCTAATGCAAATATTACAAGCAAATGTAATGTGTGTTAAGTACAGTGAATGATGTTCTTTGTTGCTATAAATGTTATGTATTGTGGATAAATGTGAGGTCATCCACTTTGGTGGCAAGAACAGGAAGGCAGATTATTATCTGAATGGTGTTAGATTAGAAAAAGGGGTGGTCCAACAAGAGCTGGGTGTGCTTGTTCATCAGTCACTGAAAGTAAGCATGCAGGTACAGCAGGCAGTGAAGAAAGCTAATGTCATGTTGGCCTTCATTGCAAGAGGATTTGAGATTAGGAACAAGGACGTTGTACAGGGTCCTGGTGAGAACGCAGCTGGAGCATTGTGTGCAATTTTGGTCTCCTAATTTGAGGAAGAACATTATTGCTATTGAGGCAGTGCAGCGTAGGTTCATCAGGTTAATTCCCGGGATGGCGAGACCGATATATGATGAAAGAATGGATTGACTGGGCTTGTATTCACTGGGATTTAGAAGGATGAGAGGGTATCTTATAGAAATATATATAAAATTTAAAGGATTAGACAGGCTAGATGCAGGAACAATGTTCTCGATGTTGGGGGAGTCCAGAACCAGGGGTCAGTTTAAGAATAAAGGGGTAGGACATTTAGGACTGAGATGAGGAAAAACGTTTCATCCAGAGAGGTGTAAATCTGTGGAATTCTCTGCCGCAGGGCTAAAGGAATCAAGGGATATGGGGGAAAATCAGGAACGGGGTACTGATTTTAGATGATCAGCTATGAAGCTGGCTGCTCGAAGGGCCAAATGACACCTATTTTTCTGTATCTATGTTATGAATAAAGCATACCTTTTGAGAAAGAAAGATGAAGAGTCCTCAGATTGACCTGGTTTGTTATATATATATATATATACACATATTCAGGTTGGGGCCCTGCTTCAGACTGATTGCGACAGGGGGGGGGGGAAGAGAGAGAAAAAGCTGGAACAGAGGCGAGACCTCTCTGTGGGGAAGGACTACAGTCCAGGGTCCTTATGCTACTAAATTTTCAGGGGCAGGGTGTGGTGGAGACACCCCTCAAACGAGGGGTGTGATAGCACCCCAGAGGGCTACATAAATTGCAAGGTAACGATATTTCTGTGAACAATAGACAATATGTGCAGGAGTAGGCCATTTGGCCCTTCGAGCCAGCACTGTCATTCAATGTGATCATGGCAGATCATCCACAATCCCCGTTCCTCCCTTCTCCCCTTCTCCCCATATCCCCTGACTCCGCTATTTTTAAGAGCCCTATCTAGCTCTCTCTTGCAAGTATCCAGAGAACCGGCCTCCACCGGCCTTCAAGGCAGAGACTTCCCCAACACTGGGAACAATCTTCCTGCACCTAGCCTGTCCAACCCCTTAAGAATTTTTGTAAGTTTCTATAAGATCTCCCCTCAATCTTCTAAATTCTAGCGAGTACAAGCCAAGTCTATCCAGTCTTTCTTCATATGAAAGTCCTGCCATCCCAGGAATCAGTCTGGTGAACCTTCTCTGTACTCCCTCTATGGCAAGAATGTATTTCCTCAGATTAGGAGAACAAAACTGTCGCAATACTCCAGGTGTGTCTCACCAAGGCCCTGTACAACTGCAGTAGAACCTACCTGCTCCTATACTCAAATCCTTTTGCTATGAATGCTAACATACCATTCGCTTTCTCCACTGCCCGCTGCCCTGCATGCCTACTTTCAATGACTGGTGTACTGTGACACCCAGGTCTCGTTGCATCTCCCCTTTTCCTAATCGGCCACCATTCAGATAATAGTCTACTTTCCTGTTCGTGCCACCAAAGTGGATAACATCACATTTATCCACATTATACTGCATCTGCCATGCATTTGCCCACTCACCCAACCTATCCAAGTCACCTTGCAACCTCCTAGCATCCTCCTCATAGCTAACACTGCCCCCCAGCTTCATGTCATCCACAAACTTGGAGATGTTGCATTCAATTCCCTCATCCAAATCATTAATATATATTGTAAATAGCTGGGGTCCCAGCACTAGCCTTGTGGTACCCCACTAGTCACTGCCTGCCATTCTGAAAAGGACCCGTTTACTCCAACTCTTTGCTTCCTGTCTGCCAGCCAGTTCTCTATCCACATGAATACTGAACCCCCAATATGTTATATGTTTCAATAAGATCCCCTCTCATCCTTCTAAATTCCAGAGTATACAAGCCCAGCCGCTCCATTCTCTCAGTATTTGACAGTCCCGCCATCCCAGGAATTAACATTGTAAACCTACGCTGCACTCCCTCAATAACAAGAATGTCCTTCCTCAAATTAGGGGACCAAAACTGCACACAATACTCCAGGTGTGGTCTCACTAGGGCCCTGTTCAACTGCAGAAGGAACTCTTTGCTCCTATAATGTAAGTAAAGTAAAGTATCCTTTATTGACATTCAGACTTTTCAGTCTGAATGAAATTCCGTGCCTTGCAGTCATAACATAGAATAAAATAACAAAACACACAATTTAACATCCGCCACAGTGAGTTCACCAGGCCCTCCTCACTGTGATGGAAGGCAAAAGTCTTAAAGTCCTTGTCTCTTCCCTCCTTGTTCTCCCTCTGCGTTGAGGCGATCCAGGCTTCCAATGTTGTGACCCCGACGGGTGATGGTAAATCCCGCGGTTGAATCCGAGCTCCGCGAACGGGACGGTTCAAACACCGCGGCCCGGGGCGGACGAATCTGCCATCCTCCAGTCCAGCGGACGAAGCTGTTGTTGCGGGAACTCCGGAGAACAGGTCACCAACCTGGGACCTGCGAGCTCCCGACATTGTCGTCCACTGAGCCCGGCCGAGCCTCCGAGGCTCCGAAGTCACCGCCGCAACGCCACCAGAGACCCGAAGTCGGCCAGCCTCGCGTTAGTAAGTCCTGGTTCTGCCTCCGGAGCCTCGAGGTCGGTCCCAGTTGGAGGCCGCCAACTCTGTGATGAGGCCACAGTGCAGACGGAGACAGAGATGGAGGATACGATAAGAAAAGGTCGCATCCCCCCAAAGGAAGCGACTAAAACAAGTTTCTCCCCCCCCCCCCCCCCCCAACATACACAACTAAAATAAACTGAAATAAAGTGGATCAACAGGACAAAAGAAAACAAAAAAAGAAAAGACAAATGGACTGCAGGCGAGCCGCAGCTGCAGGGCAGTGCTGCCACTTCCGGAGCCAATACTCCACTCCTCTTGTTATGAAGGCCCACATGCCATTCGCTTTCTTCGCTGCCTGCTGTACCTGCAAGCTTACTTTCATTGTTCGGCACGGACTTGTAGGGCCGAGATGGCCTGTTTCCGTGCTGTAATTGTTATATGGTTATATGACTGATGAACAAGGACCCAAGATCCCGTTGTACTCCCCCTTTTCCCAACTTCACACCATTTAGATAATAATCTGCGTTCCTGTTTTTGCTACCAAAGTGGATAACCTCACATTTATCCCCATTAAACCGCATCTGCCATGCACTGCCCACTCACCCAACCTGTCCAAGTTATCCTGCATTCTCATAGCATCCTCCTCACAGTTCACACTGCCTCCCAGCTTTGTGTCATCTGCAAATTTGCTAATGTTACTTTGAATCCCTTCATCTAAATGAGCTACTAGGGGCGCTGCATTGATGGCAGCCTCTGCCTGCAGTCTGCCTGTTTTTTCTATCTTTTTTAATTTTAGTCTGGCTTAACAGTATGTTTTGGAGGTTTCTTTAGTTTTTCTATGTGGGGGAGGGAGTAGGGTAAGGGGGAAACCATTTCCCAGTCACTTCCTGGCGAGGATGCGACTATTCTCCGAGTCGCGTCCAAGCCCCCCTCCTCGCGGCCCACCATCTGGATTGACGCAGCCTTTCCTGCCGGGGACCGGACCAGAGTTTCAGCAGTGGCGGCACAGCGCTGGATTCATCACGGAGCGGGCGATGCCTAGCTGGATTGCCGTTTGAAGCTCCGGAGTGTAGGGCCTGCTGCTTCAACATCGCAAAGCTGTGGTTCGTGGGGCTTCCAGCGCGGGCGGGGCTTACTTCAACATCGCGGAGTCCTGGGATCACTTTGCAGAGGGCCGCCAGCATGAATCTCCGCCCAGCGCAGCCTGTGGCCTTCGGGAGCCGCGGACTCCTGTAGGAAGTGGCCGATTCAGAGCTCCATGCCGCTGAGGTTGTTCTCCCGTTCCAACGTCGGAGTTCCATCATCCCAGCGAGCGAGCCTGAACATCGGCCACCCGTAGCGGCGACTGCGGAGGACTCGGCAGGCCCCGACAACGGGTGAGCATCAGAGGAAGATAACTGAACTTTGGTGCCTTCCCTCACAGTGGGAAACTTTGATTCTGCTGCGTGGGGATGTTTTATGTTGGAGTCTATCGTGTGCTGCGATTCCTGAGGCTGTGGGGGTGGGGGGCGGGATTAAAATTCAGGTTTGTATTGGTTATCGGAGTGGTATTTGCTCGGACTTACAAGTTGATAAAGAAAATTCGATCTGCCTTCCAGTCCCGTTTTTTAAATAAAGTTGCTGGTCGATTGCTTCGCTGGATTGAAGTTAAACTCGACTTCTAACGCCTTCAACATCACAGATCAAAATCAACACCAAGGACTTCCACATCAGGACAAAACAAAAGCTATATCATTTATTTAACATCTTAACCTTGCTTTTTGGTGTGGTTTCTTTTTAATCTATTTTATTGAAAATATGTTATTTAGGCCCCGATATCAGCCGTGTCTTGCCTGCTGATATCGCGGGGCTTATCATGGCAGCGGCCACATACCGATCTATCACAATCCACTCTCAAGATAACCAAATTCATTATTTTTTTGCACAATCATGTCATAAGAACATCTAACTGATCTATATTTTGTGTGTCTATTTAAAAAATGGGGCTATTTAAAAAAATATTTTTGGCCTTTTCTTAAGAATGGGATAGATGTTTAGATTTAGTAATTGAATTTAGATTAATTTAATTGATTTGATGACTGATGAATATGATTTTTTTGTTGGGTATTTACTATTTGTTTTAACGTTACAACAATATTAAAGTTCTGATCTTGAGAATATCAATTTTTTGAATTTTCAAAGCAGTCTGGGTGTTTACAATAGACAATAGACAATAGGTGCATTCGGCCCTTCGAGCCAGCACTGCCATTCAATGTGATCATGGATGATCATCTCCAATCAGTACCCCGTTCCTGCCTTCTCCCCATATCTCCTGACTCCGCTATTTTTAAGAGCCCTATCTAGCTCTCTCTTGAAAGCATCCAGAGAATCTGCCTCCACCGCCCAAATTACTATTTCCATCACAACGGTCAATTTTGTAATTATCTACAATTAGGTAACTAACTAATTATATGATTTAATTTCAGGTCATCCAAGTAAGACGTATCATATTTGTTTCAGAATGCTTCAATCTATAATAACTGAAAATTTCATTCAGTTCTCTTATTTTTTAAGAAAGTTATGGGCATTTATGTCAATTGGCTGTCCTCGATCACAGCTTTTGTGTTAAGTTAATGGAAAAGCAATAGGGAACAAGATGCTAATTTCCGAGTATGAAAATGACTGTAGATGGTTTATGCATGCAACCTATAATGTAGCTACCTCAATACCACTAACCACGCCCAGTCATCTCAGTATAACTGTGATATCTTCCCCTTGCTCCTCCCTTGGTTCCAGTATGCCTGAAGACTAGATGCAGTCCGTACTGGGACGTGTTTGACATGTGCCTTTATTAAAGACTCAGTAAAGTTACAGTGTGTCAGACTGGACTCCTTTACATGGTGTCAGTAAGTTAAACGCTCGCATCCTGTTTATCGGGTTTTATTTGCTCCTAGTTTTACAAGTGTTTAATTCCCTATTCACCATGGCGTTCTCATGCCGCAAGCCCTCTCCCCTGGTCTTTGACGCTGACATTGCGGAGCGATGGGCTACTTTCGTAATGGACTACAACCACTTCATCAACATCGTGCACCGAAACGACCCTGATGCGGTCAAAGCCTCACTCCTGCTGAACCTTGCCGGTCCCGATGCTATGAAGCGTGCTCAGGCTTTCACTTACAATCCAGCGGTCCTGGATGACAACGACCAGGTCGTCGAGCCGGCGGAATCTGCCAACGACCCGGTATGTCTCTTACGCAAGTTTGCGGAGATTTGTGACTTGCCCTCCAACCGTATATTGGAGCGGGCTAGATTATTTACAAGGAAACAGCAGCTTGATGAGCCTGTTGAATGTTTTATCGCTGACCTGCGCTACCTTGCTCAGCGGTGCCGTTTGGAGAACATGCGTGATCAGCTCACCAGAGATATTTTGGTCACCGGCATGCTAGATCAGAAGCTACGAGCAGAGCTGCTGCGAAGACCGGATCTCACCCTGACTGAGGCTATGCATGCATGCCGAATAGCTGAGGTGGTTGCCCCGCTACATGGGCAGAGGGGATCTGACAATCGGGCTATTAATCTGACTGGTGTTGCTATGCCCCGTCGCAAGCAAGACAACGTTCGCCCTGCACCGCGGCTGACTTATGCCGCTCGGGTCCCGCTTGTCAAGAAGTGCCCCAACTGCAATTATGTCCACTCTATGCAGTCGCAGTGCCCAGCATTTGGTAAAGCTTGTAATTTCTGTAAGAAGATGAACCATTTCTCAGCTGCCTGTCGCTCCCGTGGGAACGTTCCTCCAGCTCCCAGACAAGTTTTAAACAACCTTCAACAAGTTGATAACGAATTTGGTTCCCAGTCTTCTGTCGACATTGCCCTCGACTCTGAGCCCAGTATTTCCATGGGAGATGCCAGTGTTTATTCTCTCCTTCATAATCAATCTCACCTCCCCAATCCTTCTGTGCTTGTCACTGTCAACAACAAGTCCTTCATTGCAAAGCTGGACACGGGGGCGAAAGTGAATGTTATGTCAACATTTCTGTTCAGGAAGATAAGAAATAATGAGCTGTTAACTGCTGATCACTCCATATTGCGTGCTTATGGGGAAGAGGAGCTAAAACCTGTGGGGAGGGCCACCTTCCACTGTGTGCTGGAGAAATCTTCGCGTGACCTGTCGTTTTTCATTCTTGACTGTGACTGTGTGACTGTTGAGCAATCAGGCGTGTCAGGATCTCGGGCTGGTGTCCTTTGACCGTACTGTCCATGAAGTGCGGGTGATGCTGAATCCACTCTCCGAGTACCCTGACCTATTCGATGATGATCTGGGTAAGCTGCCCCTTGTATACAAGATCGCAACTGACCCGTCGGTTGTACCAATGGTCCGTGCTCCACACAGGGTGTCATTTTCCATGAAGGGCAAGGTCGAAGCCATGCTGAAGAACATGGTTGACACGGGAGTGCTTGAAGCTGTCAGCGAACCCACCGAGTGGGTCTCCACCATGGTCGCCACCATGAAAAAGGGTAAGAGCGAGATACAGGTGTGCATCAACCCAAAAGACTTAAATCTGGCAATAAGGCGTCCTCATTACCCCATGAGGACTGTAGAAGATGTTGCTGCCCAGGTTGGTCAGGCCACGGTGTTCTCTGTCCTTGATGCCAGGAGGTCATTCTGGCAAATACCTCTAGACAAACACTCCTCCGACTTAACCACCTTTGGCACCCCCTTCGGAAGATTTAAATTTTGCGGATGCCGTTCGGTATCAACTCTGCTAGCGAAGTGTTTCAACGCTCCATGGAGCAACTGTTTGCTGGCCTGCCATGTGCCATTATCGTAGATGACATCCTGGTTTATGGGAAAGATGCTGCTGAGCACGACCACAACCTCCGACGGATTCTAGACCGCGCTCGCCAGATCAACTTAAAACTTAACCCGTCAAAGTGCAAGTTCCGTGTAGTTGAAGTACCCTATGTTGGCCACATCTTCACAGCCCACGGGCTGAAATCTGATCCGCAGAAGACCAATGCTATCTCCGAGCTACCTGCCCCGACAGATATTACCAGCCTGCAGCGTTTCCTGGGCATGGTCAACTATTTGGGAAAGTTCATCCCCGACCTCAGCGAGTTGAGTGCACCCCTGAGGCAACTGACGAAAAAAGACATTGCCTGGTCCTGGTTTCCCCAACACCAACAGGCTTTCGACCTTCTCAAAACAAAGCTGATTAGCACACCAACTCTCATGTTTTTCGATCTGCAACGTCCAATTGTAGTTACGTGTGATGCTTCCCGCTTCGGACTCGGTGCTGCCTGCCTGCAACTCCATGATGACGGCTCGCTGCAGCCCATTTCTTATGCCTCGCGTACCATGACAGACACTGAGCAGCACTATGCACAAATCGAGAAGGAGCTTCTTGCGGTTGTATTCGCCTGCTCCAAGTTCAAGGACTTCCTTTTCGGTACCAGGTTCACCGTCGAGACAGATCATCAACCCTTGGTGGCCATCCTCAATAAGCCTATCCACATCGCTCCAGCTAGACTCCAGCGCATGATGTTACAGCTTCAGCGGTTCGACTTTCTGATCGTGTACAAGAGGGGCACCGAGATGCATGTGGCCAATGCGCTGTCCCGGGCCCCCTGGTCCTCCTGTGACTGGCACCCCTACGAGCAGGAGGATCTGCAGGTACTAAATGTCAACTTTGTTCTCTCTAAGCAGCTGCAGTGCCTGGTTGAGCACACCGCCAACGACCCCGACCTGCAACAGCTTGCAGCTGTCATCCAGCGGGGGTGGCCCAGCAGACGCACCTCACTGCCTGCAGGCGCCCACCCCTTGTTTCTAGTCCGCGACGAGCTTGTGCTCCGGGACGGCATCATCATCAAGGGTCACAAGGTGGTCGTCCCTGCCTCCCTATACGACTTGTACTACAACACTGCCCACATGGGGCATCCCGGAGCCGATGCCACCGTCTCATATGCCCAAGAACAATACTATTGGCCCGGCATGGCCAAGTACATTAAAGCCCGAGTAGCCTCCTGTCCTGATTGCAACACTCTTGCCCCACATCAGCAGCGCCAGCCACTTCTGCAGCAGCCTGCGCCTGCCATGCCCTGGACCTCGCTGGCTGCTGACATATTCGAATGGCGAGGCAAGCACTACCTGGTGTTGGTCGATTCATACTCCAACTGGTTCGAAGTGGATCTTCTCCCTGATATCACCTCTGAAATGGTTATCAGTAAGCTGCGCAGACACTTTGCTACCTTTGGGTCCCCGGTCCGCTTGCAGACCGACAATGGCCATCAGTTCGCCAGTGCAGAATTCCAGGCTTTCGCTGTGGAGTGGAACTTCACTCACTATACCAGCAGCCCCGAATACCTGCAGAGCAATGGCCTGGCCGAGCGAGCTGTCCACAGTGCCAAGAATTTGCTCGAGCAGTCTCGTCTCTCCAATGTTGACTTCTACCTGGGTCTACTAAACCTTCGCAACATCTCACGGGACCCTACCATGCGATCCCCTGCCCAGCGTCTGATGTCCCACGTGCTTCGCCCACCGATGCCGATCACCCAACAATCCCTGGTGCCCAAGGTCCTCCAGCCTGCCGCAGTCCAGCAACGGATTGCTCACAAGCATGAGATACAGCGCCGCTCTCACGACAAGTCCTGCCACCCGCTCTCACCACTACTGCCTGGCCAGGTCGTCCGTATGCAGACAGCCACCGGATTCTCCCGACTCGCAACCGTTGTTGCTGTGGACGATTCCCCGAGATCTTACCTGGTGGACTTTGATGGAACTATCTACCGCCGGAGCCGCCAGCACCAGTTAGCCGTTAACGAGCCTCAGCCTCCTCCTGCGGATCGCTACGCTCCTCCGTTGTGTTTCGAGCCTGTCATTACTAATTACCCCACAGTTCCCTGCATGCTCCGTTCAGTTCACTTGCTGCGTTCTCCTCCCTCTGTGCTTCCTGCTTTCGGGCAGATGATCTCCTCCCCTGCTCGTTCTCCTTCTCCTCCTTCTCCCCCGTCTCCTCCTCATGAATCACCTGTGCTGGTTGGGTCACCTTCCGCATTCCCGGTTGGGTCTCCGCCAACTTTCTCTTTCCCGGCTGCTACTGCTCCGCCTCCTCTTCTTTCTGGTGGGGAGGGTGATGGTGCTATACGCACACGCTTGGGTCGGGTTGTCATACCTCCTGTCCGCTACGGTAATTTTGTTTAAATTTACATGTGTTGTATAATCACACTGCCACTGTTATAACTTCAATTTTAGATTTCCAAGGGAAAGAATGTAGATGGTTTATGCATGCAACCTATAATGTAGCTACCTCAATACCACTAACCAGGCCCAATCATCTCAGTATAACTGTGATATCTTCCCCTTGCTCCTCCCTTGGTTCCAGTACGCCTGAAGACCAGATGCAGTCAGTACTGGGACGCGTTTGACATGTGCCTTTATTAAAGACTCAGTAAAGTTACAGTGTGTCAGACTGGACTCCTTTACAATGACCGTAACCTTTTTAATACAGAAGTGATTAAGAAGGAACTGCAGATGCTGGAAAATCGTAGGTTCACAAAAATGTTGGAGAAAATTAAGCAGTTTCTCCAGCATTTTTGTCTACCTTCAATTTTCCAGCATCTGCAGTTCCTTCTTAAACATAGGTATCAAATTAAAGGTAGACAAAAGTGCTGGATAAACTCAGCGGGTCAAGTCAAGTCAAGTCACATTTATTTATATAGCACATTTAAAAAACAACTGTCGTTGGTCAAAGTGCTTTACATTTGTTATAAGAATAGTATAAACAAACAAACTACATACATATATACATATAGCCCTCGTTCAGTGGACGTTAGGAAAGGCTTGGGAGTATAGATAACAATAGACAATAGAACAATAGACAATAGGTGCAGGAGGAGGCCATTCGGCCCTTCGAGCCAGCACCACCATTCAATGTGATCATGGCTGATCATCCACATAGAAGCAGTCGATGGAGGGGGAAGTTCTGATGGGAATGGGGATGCTGTTCCACAGTCTAGGAGCTGCAACCACAAAGGCGCAGTCGCACCGAAGCTTATGCCTAGACCGCGGGATATTCAGCAGCCCCAAGTTGGCCGATCTGAGGGACCTGGAGGTGGAGTGGTGGGTGAGAAGACTTTTAATGTAGGAGGGGGCAAGCCCATTGAAGGCTTTGTAGACATAGAGGAGGGTCTTGAAATGTATACGGAACCGCACAGGGAGCCAGTGGAGAGAGGCCAGGATCGGGGTGATGTGGTCCCTTTTTCGGGTGCCCGTCAGGAGTCTTGCTGCGGCATTTTGGACCAGTTGCAGATGGGACAGGGAGGATTGGCTGATGCCAGTGTAAAGAGAGTTGCAGTTACCTAGGCAGGAGGAGATAAATGTGTGGATGATCTTTTCGAGGTCATCAAAGTGGAGGAATTGTTTTATTTTAGCTATCGTCCGAAGCTGAAAGGAGCTAGCTTTTTCCACGGCATTGACTTGTTTGTCAAATTTCAGTACTGAGTCAAAAATCATGCCGAGGTTTTTGACGTGAGGTTTGAGTAGTGGGGTAAGGCTTCCAAGGCTGCCTGCTATCATTTTGATTGAGTCCGAGGGGCTGAGGAGGATGGCCTCAGACTTACTCTCATTTAGTTGGAGAAAGTTCTGGGCCATTCAGCACTTTATATCCTCGAGGCAGTGGGTAAGGTTAAGCAGATTTGATTGTTTTTTGGGTTTCAGAGGGAGATAGAGTTGTGTATCAATGGAAGGAAATGCCGTGCCTTTCAATGACTTGGCCTAAGGGGAGCATATACAGGGAGAAGAGAATGGGGCCAAGGATGGAACTTGTGGAACCCCATAGCAGAGATTAGCTGGGGAGGAGAATGAGTTGCCTATGTTAGTCGAGAAACTCCTACCTTTGAGGTAGGAGATGAACCAGCTCAGGGCAGTGCCATCAATACCAACCCTGTACCGGAGACGGTCAATTAGGATGGTGTGGTCGAGTGTCAAATGCTGCACTGAGGTCAAGAAGGAGCATCGATGGAACGAAGGAAATAGGCAACGTTTCGGGGCGAAACCCTTCTTTTTATGCTTTATCTGATGGGCTAAATTACAGGATTGATTTTTAAAATCTCAAAATGTTGTAACATTCCTACATGATGGATTGCTTGCCAACACGGGGCTCTGGGCTGTGGCATGAAGACGACGGCATTGGACCGTCGGGGAGAGGAATTATTCGTCTCTCGCTCTTTTTTCATGCACATTAGACATTTTTTTATAAATTTAGAAAACTGTACCACTACACATTGTTTGCTTTTCTTTCCTTTTTGTCAGACCTGGAATAGTGTCCAACGTACCCCGTTTGCTCACTCGCAGGGCTGCAGCAATGGAGCCGTGTCGCTATGGAGACTTTGCATAGCTGCAGCGCAGGCGCACTGGCGATGATGGAGCCATGGAGACGGGCCAGGCCTCACTGGCATGTCCGCAGCGCAGGCGCACTGGCGAGGATGGAGACGGGCCAAGCCGCATGGGCATGGCCTCAGCGCAGGCGCAGTGGCGAGGATGGAAGCCGTGTCGCCATAGCGACGGGCCTGCCCTCACTAGCATGGCCGCGGCGATTGCGCACTGGCGAGGATGGAAGTCGTGTCGCCCTCACTAGCATGGCCGCTGCGCATGCGCAGTGGCGAGGATGGAAGCCGTGTCGCCATGGAGACGGGCCCGCCCTCACTGGCATGGCCGCGGCGCATGCGCAGTGGCGAGGATGGAAGCTGTGTCGCCATGGAGACGGGCCAGCCCTCGCTCTGCGGGCCGGGCCGTGCGCAGGCGCATGCGCAGTGGAGTGGCTGGTCACTTGGCACCATGGAGATGAGCGGCCCCATCCCGCAGCTAGTGGAGAGTTTTAGAAAGCAAAAGGCCGACTATTCATGTAACAGTCTGGCAGGGGGTGACAGTAGTAATATCAGGGACATTAATAGCTCCGTGCAAACGAACCGAGAAGGTGAGTTCAGCAGCAGTCAGCACAACCACCAAACAAGAAAATAAAACAATTATAGGGAGAAATTAGCCCAGATCATGGGAGCGGTGAGGCTGCGGCCTAGTGGTCTGCCTCGACGCCTGGGGGTAGTAGCCGAGTTGCGTGTGTCTGAGTGCAAAGCGTTGCCTGCCCTGTCACCCACTTCCTAACTTTATTTGCGCGGTGACAACGCCATTGCCGAGAGATTGGGCCTCGCTTCCGCCGATCCCAACAGCGTAACCATGTAATTATTTACATAATGAGGAAGGAAGTTGGGTTTGGATTTTACAAATATTAAGCTGTCACGCCTCTAGGGCCTGGCTTTTAGCTGGAGTTTTTTTGTAAATGTTTTTTTAAACCTTTAGAGCATTAAAAAAAAATTGTTTTTTTCAAATTTTAATTTGTAATATGAAGATTCGTAAGAATTATATAGCAGACATTAGCTGGGGAGGAGAATGACAGTTTTTAAAAGCTTTTTTTTAAAGTAAATTTGCCGTGATGGCATTTTATTCTTCGGGGTTAAAGTGACTGAATGTTCAAAACATAAATTAAACACTTCTAACTTCACACCTGGATTTACAGACCGTATTAATGCTTAAAAATAGGATTTTGAATCCTGAACTGTTTTTTTTATTGTCCTTAAAGGGGAAAGTGTCTATGTTTAGGCTAACTTTTATGGGACGATAAAAAATTACTTTTCAGGATTAAAAGCTCAGCCTGTTATGAAATATAATGATTTATTAATAACACAGCTTGTTGCAATATTGATATGCGTTATTGCATAGCACAATGTTATGTTATCTCATGTTATATAAATGCAAATGAACAAATATTTCTACATTGATAAAAATGACATAAGAAATATTTCAAACAATATGTAAATTTGCACAGAAAATGTATTTTTAAATACTGTTTTCATTCTGTAGGACATAATTTATGTAATGGAGACCAGTAAATATGAAGAGGGAGTAGAGCAATATTCCATATTATTTCATTCAAATTCATTGTAGGGATTATTCATAACCTGTGGCAATTTCCTTACAGTATTTGCACTTCATGACTTCTCTCTCTGCATTTTTCATTAGGGTAATTACATTTTGTCCTGAAATTGTTCTGTGTAATAGTTACAAATTAGTTCACATTCATTCTGTTACTTTAACAAAGGTGTTTACCCATATAAAATAAACTTAAAGAAATGGTCACTTGTTGGATTACAAATGGATATGCTAACGTCTTTGTTGCTAATATATCATAGCATAGTTTCAGCTCCAATAAAGTTAACCAGACCAAATACATGCCAATGAAACTATCATTGCTATCAGGAGGAATGAGTCCCATTGGTGAAACTACTGCCAAATATCTAGAGATTTGTGCTAAACCTCTTTAATGTTATTTTGATTGAATGTGTCACACTATAATATCGATATTTGAACCTTTGAAGATTTTCATGTTCAATCAGGGCTTTTATATTGTTACAGTTAACCTTATAGGCAAACTGCTATTTATTTATTTTTTTAAAAGGGTTCCTGCAAGAATAATCATGTTGTTAATTTTACTTTGGTATCTGAATGAGAATGATTCAGGAGTGCAAAATTCAGGACTCCAAAATGCCAGATGCTCTAGCAATGAATCTAGAAATACCAAACTATCATCTTGCTGGAAGTGTTCAATTTAGTAATTGTTGTTGTTAAATTAATGCGGAATTTGCTCAGAGACACAGACAACTGTTGCTTTTTTTCGGCAGTCAAAAATTACCCGTGCAATCCTATTAATTTAATGCTCCCAAAAAATTGGATTTTCTAATTCTATGACAGTTAAAATTTCCGCAAATATTTAAATTGAGCAGATTGGAAAGATTCACATTATCATTGGACGTATACTTTTAACAAATTATTTAACAAATTATTTCAAAACTAAAATAGGGTGATGATTAAAGCAGGAAGCAGTGGCTTAAATTATTTTAAATTACTTTTTTGATTTTATATTAACGCTGGATTTAAAAAGTATCAAGATAGCTTGACCATCACTAGGAATAGCAGAGAGTGCAGGATTCCCTGTTGTCAGTCCCCTCACTAGCAAGTATATCATTTTGGTCACTCTTCAGAGGAGAACAACAAGAGCAGCCAGATTAATGGCAACACAACTGGTTCTGAAGCACAACAGGGAAGGCTGGAGACTTGATAGTTAGTGGGACAGATAATAGATTCTGTACCCACAAAATGGATACCTGGGATGGTGTGTTGCCTCCTGGGTGCCAAAGTTAAAGATGTTTCTGAGAATTTGCAGAAAATTCTCAAATTAGAGGAGGGAGGGCAGAGCAATTAAAAGTCATTGTATGTATTTGTTTCTGTGGCTTAGGTTAAAAAAAAAAGGAAATTGATCCTGCAGAATGAATATAGAGAGTTGGGCAGGAAATTAAAAAATCTGGACCTTAAAAGGTAGAAATCTCTGAATTACTTCCAGTGCTACATGCTAGTCAGAGCATTGGTATTGGTTTAGTGTCACGTGTAACAAGATGCAATTAAAAATGTTTAAGAAGGAACTGCAGATGCTGGAAAATCGAAGGTAGACAAAGGTGCTGGAGAAACTCATCGGGTGCAGCAGCATCTATGGAGCGAAGGAAAGGCAACATTTCGGGCCGAAATGTCTGAAGAGGGTTTCGGCCCGAAACGTTGCCTATTTCCTTCGCTCCATAGATGCTGCTGCACCCGCTGAGTTTCTCCAGCACTTTTGTCTACATGCAATTAAAAATGTTGTTTTGCATGCAATCCAGGCATAAATCATACCATACATGTGTACTATCAAATTATACACAAGTACAACCGCATGGCAGAGAGTGGGGGAAGAGTTGTGAATTAAAGTGCTTTTATTTCAATGTGGGGTCTTTTACCTGTACTTATCTACATGTTTTGTTAATGTTGCGATAGTACCTGTCTCAATTATATCCTCCGGCAGCTCATTATATACACCCACCACTCTTTTTGAGAAAAGGTTACCTCTCAAGATTCCTATTAAATCTTCCCACAGATTAGTACTGGGTCCACTGTTGTTTGTTATTTATATTAATTATTTGGATGTGAACCTAGATGGCAGAGTTAGCAAATTGGCAGATTACACTAAAATTGGTGGACAATGATTATGATTACAATGGGATATTTTTCATCTGGGGCAATGAGTCAAGCAATGGCAAATGGAGTTTTGTTCAGATAAATGTGAGGTGTTGAATTTTGGTAGGACAAACCAAGACGGGAATCACAGGGCCTTTGAGTGTGTTGAAGAACAGAGAGAATGGATGGTGGTACATAGTTCCATAGAGGTGGTGACACTTGTTAGCAGGGTGGTAATGAAGGGCATTTGACACGCTTGCTTTCATTGTTCAGAGCATTGAATATAAAAATCGGGACAACATGATATAGTAATGCAAGAGATTAGTAAGGCTACATTTAAAGTGCTATATACGGTTCTGATCACCCTGTTACAGGAAAGAAGTCAAAGTGGAAAAGATGCAAAAAAAAATTTACCAGGGTGTTACTGGGACAGGGATATTTAACTTATAGAGGTTGAATACATTTTTTTTCTCTGGAGGTTAAGGGTGACTTAAGAGAAATGTATAAAATGAGGAGGGGCTCAGATAAGGTTTCGGTTGTCAAAAATTAGAGGGTATAGGTTTTAGGTGGGATGGGAAAATTTAAAAACAGTAACTTTTTCACACAGGGTGGTGTATACATGGCCTGAGCTGCTAAATGAACTAATAGAGATGGGTATAATAATGACTTTTAAAATACACTTAGAAAGCAACATGGATAGGAAAGTATTGAGGGATATGGACCAGGCAAGTGGAACTAGCTCAGTTAAGCAATCGTTTCAAAATGGACAAGATGAGGTGAAAGACCTGTTTCTGTGCCGTACAGCAATGACTAAGTTACTGTATGAAAACAATTTGAATGACATTACCAGATATACAGTGGATGTTGGAAATCTGAATTAAAAACAAAAAATGCTGGAATTTTTCAATTTGTCAGGCAGTATCTGGAGAGAATAGTGTTAACATAGAAACATAGAAAATAGGTGCAGGAGTAGGCCATTCGGCCCTTCGAGCCTGCACCGCCATTCAATATGATCATGGCTGATCATCCAACTCGGTATCCTGTACCTGCTTTCTCTCCATACCCCCTGATCCCTTTAGCCACAAGGGCCACATCTAACTCCCTCTTAAATATAGCCAATAAACTGACCTCAACTACATTCTGTGGCAGAGAATTCCAGAGATTCACCACCATCTGTGTAAAAAATGTTTTTCTCATCTCAGCCCTAAAAGATATCCCCTTTATCCTTAAACTGTGACCCCTTGTGACTGCCCAAACATCGGGAACAATCTTCCTGCATCTAGCCTGTCCAACCCCTTAAGAATTTTGTAAGTTTCTATAAGATCCCCCCTCAATCTTCTAAATTCTAGTGAGTACAAGCCGAGTCTATCCAGTCTTTCTTCATATGAAAGTCCTGACATCCCAGGAATCAGTCTGGTGAACCATCACTGTACTCCCTCTATGGCAAAAATGTCCTTCCTCAGATTAGGAGACCAAAACTATACGCAATGCTCCAGGTGTGGTCTCGCCAAGACCCTGTACAACTGCAGTAGAACCTCCCTGCTCCTATACTCAAATCCTTTTGCTATGAATGCTAACGTACCATTTGGTTTCTTCACTGCCTGCTGCACCTGAATGCCTACTTTCAATGACTGGTGTACCATGACACCCAGGTCTTGTTGCAGCTCCCCTTTTCCTAATCGGCCACCGTTCAGGTAACAGTCTACTTCCCTGTTTTTGCCACCAAAGTGGATAACCTCACATTTATCCACATTATACTCTCTAGAATTTAGGAGATTGAGAGGGGATCTTATAGAAACTTACAAAATTCTTAAAGGGATGGACAGGCTAGATGCAGGAAGATTGTTCCCGATGTTGGGGAAGTCCAGGATAAGGGTTCACAGCTTAAGGATAAGGGGGAAATCCTTTAAAACCGAGATGAGAAGAACTTTTTTTACACAGAGAGTGGTGAATCTCTGGAACTCTCTGCCACAGAGGGTAGTTGAGGCCAGTTCATTGGCTATATTTAAGAGGGAGTTAGATGTGGCCCTTCTGGCTAAGGGGATCAGGGGGTATGGAGAGAAGGCAGGTACGGGATACTGAGTTGGATGATCAGCCATGATCATATTGAATGGCGGTGCAGGCTCGAAGGGCCGAATGGCCTACTCCTGCACCTAATTTCTATGTTTCTATACTGCATCTGCCATGCATTTTCCCACTCACCCAGCCTATCCAAGTCATCACTCCTAGCATCCTCCTCACAGCTAACACTGCCCCCCCCCAGCTTCGTGTCATCCGCAAACTTGGAGATGTTGCATTCAATTCCCTTGTCCAAATCATTAATATATATTGTAAATAGCTGGGGTCCCAGCAGTGAGCCTTGCGGTACCCCACTAGTCACTGCCTGCCATTCTGAAAAGGACCCGTTAACTCCTACTCTTTGCTTCCTGTCTGCCAGCCAGTTCTCTATCCACATCAATACTGAACCCCCAATACCGTGTGCTTTAAGTGTGTATACTAATCTCTTATGTGGGACCTTGTCGAAAGCCTTCTGAAAGTCCAGATATAACACATCCACTGGTTCTCCCCTATCCACTCTACTAGTTACATCCTCGAAAAATTCAATAAGATTCGTCAGACATGATTTACCTTTCATAAATCCATGCTGACTTTGTCCAATGATTTCACCACTTCCCAAAAGTGCTGCTATCCCATCTTTAATAACTGACTCTAGCAGTTTCCCTACTACCGATGTTAGACTAACTGGTCTGTAATTCCCTGTTTTCTCTCTCCCTCCCTTTTTAAAAAGTGGGGTTACATTAGCTACCCTCCAATCCTCAGGAACTACTCCAGAATCTAAAGAGTTTTGAAAAATTATCACTAATGCATCGGCACTAATCCATTCAATTTACCTAACACCACTTCCCGGCTAACCTGGATTTCACTCAGTTCCTCCATCTCATTTGACCCCCGGTCCCCTGCTATTTCCGGCAGATTAATTAAGTCTTCCTAAGTGAAGACAGAACCAAAGTAGTTATTCAATTGGTCTGCCATGTCCTTGTTCCCCATGATCAATTCACCTGTTTCTGACTGCAAGGGACCTACATTTGTTTTAACTAATCTTTTTCTCTTCACATATGTATAAAAACTTTTGCAGTCGGTTTTATGTTCCCTGCCAGTTTCTTTCATAATCTATTTTCACTTTCCTAATTAAGCCCTTTGTCCTCCTCTGCTGGACTCTGAATTTCTCCCAGTCCTCTGGTAGGCTGCTTTTTCTGGCTAATTTGTATGCTTCATCTTTTGTTTTGATACTATCCCTGATTTCCCTTGTTATCCACGGTTGCACTACCTTCCCTGATTTATTCTTTTGCCAAACTGCGATGAACAATTGTTGTAGTTCATCCATGCAGCCTTTAAATGCCTTCCATTGCATATCCACCGTCAACCCTTTAAGAATCAATTGCCAGTCTATCTTGGCCAATTCACGTCTCATACCCTCAAAGTTACCTTTCTTTAAGTTCAGAACCCTTGTATCTGAATTAATTATGTTATTCTCCATCCTAATGAAGAACTCAACCATATTATGGTCACTCTTGCCCAAGGGGCCACGCACAACGAGACTGCTAACTAAACCTTCCTCATTACTCAATACCCAATGTTTCAGGTCAAAGGTTTTTTCAAAATTGATGAAAGATTATCCAGATCAAAATACAGTATTAACATTTTTTCTCTCTCCATAACTACTGCCTACATGCAGCCTTATATTTTCTGTTATTCTTAACCAATCTTTTAAATACAGCATTTTTATAGTTAACCAGCCAAACATATCAGCTCAGTTCAATTGCAATTTTAGTTTATTGTCACATATATCGATGTACGGTGACAAGCTTTTGTTGTGTGCTAGCCAGTCAGCGGAAAGACAATACATGGTTACAATCAAGCCATTCATGGTGGCTTGATTGATACATGATAAGGGAAGGGGTAGAGATTTAAAAGTGTGCAACGATTGTTATGTGTGATTACAGATCTGCTTCTGTGACTAGCAGTCAGAGTCGCCTGGGTTGGGTGCAGTGCCATCTAGTATTTCTTTTGAAGGTTTCTGCGCTAAATAGTTTCGAGGTTGGTAATCTAAAACTTGCACACAGAAATATAAAGGAACAAATATGTACTTGTGCAGTAAACATCTTTCTACCTGTAATGAGTTGTGACTGTTGGCAGACCAATTTCCCACCGGGATGAATAAAGTTTTATCGTATCGTGTCGAGGAAGAATGATGCAATGGGAACAGCATAACTGATTCTGAGAACTGAGGTGAAATGAATGAAGGGATGGAAGCGTACAGAATGCCATAATATATTTAGAAGTAGCACAGTAGTATTGTGGTCTGGATTTGTGATCTAGTAAAATGGCCTAATTCAGAGAAAGTAGTGTAATTGAGCACCATGATAGTTTTTTAATTTGAATATATAAAACAGATTGATGAATAAACTGGTATGAACAAAAGTGAAGTTGTCAAAAGTGGCTTTAGATTGCAATTAGTTTATTAATGACCTATTGAATGGATAATTACTGTTCAATAAGATCTGGACTAACTACAACTCCAGTCTCACAGCAGAATGTTTTATCAAAGCCCATTGAGACTTGGGCCAAGGCAATAATTGTCAGCATTCTTTGAAATTCCCTGTATACTACAAATATATTTCAATAACAAGGCAGCATGAACTGAATGGGAGATGTTATTGCATTGGTCAGCATCTAAGCGTACAAATCAGGAGAAGGAACCATTTGATCTTGTTTGTTCTGTCAAAAATAAGATTATGGCTGATCTGATTGTAAACTCAACTCCATATTTCCACCTACTCACAACAACCTCTCCCACTCAACCTCTTATTAAGAATATTCCTTCATGTTACTTAGAAATATTCAAAGACTGATTTGAATCATTTTAAGTAAGATGATTCTTACTAAGCAAGGGGCGACCGAGGGTGGGCAGTTGCTGTGGATAGGTGGAAATATAGAGTTCAGTTTACAATCAATTTAGTCACAATCTTATTTTTAAGGCAGACCAAACATGGAGTTGAAAGCCTTTGGAACTTTTCCTCAAAGACTGGTTTCAACAGCATTGAAAAGACACTTGTGTAAGAAGGAACTGGTTTAAAACAAAGATAGACACAAAAAGCTGGAATAACTCAGCGGGACAGGAAGTATCTCTGGAGAGGAGGAATGGGTGACGTTTCGGGTCAAGAGTCTTCTTCAGACTGGTTAGGGATAAGGGAAACGAGAAATACAGACGGTGATGTGGAGAAATAAAGATCAATGAATGAAAGATATGCAAAAAAGTAACAACGCTATAGGAAACAGACCATTTTAAGCTGTTTGTAGGGTGAAAATGAGAAGCTAGTGCGACGGGTGGGGGAGGGATAGAGAAAGGAGAATTGCTGGGTTACTTGGTGAGAGAAATCAAGATTCATACCACTGGGCTGTAAGCTGCCCAAGCAAAATATGAGATGCTGTTCCTCCAATTTGCATTTAGCCTCACTCTGACAGTGGAGGAGACCGAGAACAGAAAGCTGTAGGAATGGAAAGGAGAATTAAATTGTCATCAATCGGGAGAACAGGTTGGTTCAGGCGGGCCGAGTGAATGTGCTCCACAAAACGATCGCCCGGTCTGCATTTGGTATTGCCGATGTATGCAGTTGACAGGAATATGGATAGGAAAGGTTTGGAGGGATATGGACCAAATGCAGGCAAATGGAACTAGTTCAGATGGAACCATTTAGAATGGAGATGAGGAAACACTTTTTCTCACAGAGAGTTGTGAGTCTGAGGAATTCTCTGCCACAGAGGACGGTGGAGGAAGGTTCTCTGGATGCTTTCAAGAGAGAGCTAGATAGGGCTCTTAAAAATAGCGGAGTTGGAGGATATGGGGAGAAGGAACAGGGTACAGATTGGGGATGATCAGCCATGATCACATTAAATGGCAGTGCTGGCTCGAAGGGCCGAATGACCTACTCCTGCACCTATTGTCTAATGGTACATCTTGGTTGTCTTTGTTGAATTTGGCTGAAGGCTTTGTTTCTGTGCTGCATGACTCTATCATCCTATCCCTAGGTCTGAATTCTCCCACAAGGGGAAACATCCTCTCCACATCCACCCTGTCATGTCCCCTCAGGATCTTCTGTTACAATCGAATGTCTCATTCTTCTGAACTCCAACAGTGACAAGCCTAGCCTGTCTAATCTTGAAGGGCAGTCTACCCATTCGAAATATTACAAGTTAATCATCTGAACTGCATCCAATCAATTTTCATCATCCTTAAATAAATAGACCAATTCTTTACACTGTTCTTCAGATGTGGTCTCACCAATGCACTATGTAATTCACTGAAGTACCGATGAGGTTGCGATCGGCTGCCTGACTCGATCTAGGCGCCACATTTTGAGGGGGGGGGGGGGACTTCCTGGAGTGGATTTCAAGTGCGCTCTTGTAATTTTGTCTGGATTAAAAGAGGTGTCAGACCACCAGTTGCAGGAAAATCGGTGAACTCAATACTGATGAAGACCGATGTACCAAAAATCTTCTTGTGAACCCTATCTACCTGTGATGTCACTTTCTGGGAAGTATATATCCGCATTCGTAGATCCCTCTGCTTTACAACACTCCCTCGGGCCCTGCCATTCACTGTGAAGGTCCTACCCTGGCTTCACTTGCCAAAATCCAACACCTCGCACTTTTCTGTATTAAATTCCTTCAGCCATTCCTCAGCCCTCTTGCCCAACCGATCAAGGTCCTGCTGCAATTTTTGACCACCATCTTTGCTATCTGCGAGACCATCCACTTTAGTGTTATCTGCAAACTTGCTACTCATGTTTTCTACATTCTCATGCAAATCATTGATATAAACCACAAACAGCAATGGACCCAGCAATGATCTTTGAGGCACACCATCCGGGCTTCCACTCTGAAAAACAATCTTGCACACCATCCTTTGCTTCCTTCCATGTATCCAGTCAGCTAGCTTTCCCAGGGTCAAATACAATCTAAACGACTGCAACAAAGCATGTGGAACCTATTGCTTGTCAACACCCGGTATTTCTTTAAAGAACTTATTCAATTTTGAAAGACACGCTCTCGTTGGTACAAAACCATGCTGACCATCTCTGCTCAGCCCCTGTCCATCAAGTTGCATATATCTATTGCCTACAATACATGTTAAACTCACTGTCCTTCTTAGATAGAGGCACAACATTAGCCAATCTTCAAGCATCTCCCCATATCTAACAGATTCATGTATCGGAGCCAGCGCTCCTACAATTTCTTCTCTAGGTTTCAACGATGTCCTGGGTCAGGCATGGAAAATATATCTACCTTCATGTGCAAGGATGTCCAGAACCTCCTTGGCAATAATACGTTCCATCCTAAAGACATCTCCATTAATTATCCCAAGGTCATAGTCTTTATACCTTTCTCCACAATTTAAAATAAAAGAGGAAAAATGTTTGAGGATCCGGCCCGTCTCTGATTGTTCCATCTGCCATTTTTCCTCATATTCTGCAGCTGATCTATAATCTCACTATCTTCTGACAACATTCCTCACTGTCTGCAACTCCTCCAATTTTGATGTTATTAGCAACCTTACCAACCCATCTACATTTATATCTAGGATGTGTAGGAAGGAACTGCAGATGCTAGATAAACAGAAGATACCCACGAAAAGCTGGAGTAACTCAGTGGGTCAGACAGCATCTCTGGAGAAAAGGAACAGGTGACGTTTCGGGCCTGAAGAAGGGTCTCGACCCGAAACATCACCTATTCCTTTTCTCCAGAGATGCTGTCTGACTAGCTGAGTTACTCCAGCTTTTTGTATCTATCGTACATTTATATCAAGGTCATTTATATATAATCACACACAGCAGAGCTCCCAGCACAGATCCTTGCGGAATTCCACTAGTCACAGACTTCCAGCCAGAATATCTACCTTCCACCACAGCCCTCTCTTTTATGAATGAGCCAGTTCTGAATCACATGACCAAGTCATTGTGAATGCCATACAACTTAATCTTCTGGTTCAGCCTTCCATGAGGGACTTTATCAAAAGCCTTAAGGGCCTGTCCCACTTGGGCGTCATTTGCACAACATCCTAAAAATTGTTTGGCGCGTGGTGAGGCGTGGTGAGGCGTGGTGGCGTAGGCAGTGACGCTCGGAAATGCACGCCGCCTCAAGATTTTGTGAGGCTCACAATCCTCCCGCGTCACCTACGTGACGTATCCCTTGCGCAGGCTGACGTACTGATGGCGTACGTGTAGCGCGTGGTGACACGGTTACACACAGTGACGCACAAACGTTGCCTCTGCTAATTTATTATGCATCACCGTGCGTCAACGTCCATATCCATGCGCCGCCCGTATGCTTTCGGCGCACCATTTACGCATCATTTGAGCGCCGCACCACCTGGGTATAAAGCGGGCGTAGTTTTGAAATTTTTTCACCATAGTATCTTTGATTTTCACTGGGAAAATCCTTGCCATGGAGATTGGACTAGGTATGAACAACATCGCAAATGGCTCCCAAAGGGGGCAGGGCCCTCAGGGGCACTTGGCGCACGGCTATCGTACTGCTAGACAATTTTAGCGCGACTGTCGCACGTCAGTCACTACCTGCCTGTCACGTAAATGACGCCCAAGTGGGACAGGCCCTTTCTGAAATCATGTATATAATGTCCACTACTCTACTCACATCAATCTCCTTTACATCTCCACAAAAAACAATCAAATTAGTGAGACATAATCTGCGACTGGCAAAGTAGTGCTGGCTATCCCTAATTAGCCTCACTGGATATACAATCAGTAATGTAATCTCAGGCTGAGATTACCCTGAAACATCAATGAGTGTAGGAGCAGGGAGGTTCCACTGCAGTTGTACAGAGTCTTGGTGGGACCACACCTGGAGTATTGCGTACTGTTTTGGTCTCCTAATCTGAGGAAAGACATTCTTGCCATAGAGGGAGTACAGAGAAGTTCTGATTCCTGGGATGTCAGGACTTTCATATGAAGGAGGACTGGATAGACTTGGCTTATACTCGCTAGAATTTAGAAGATTGAGGGTGGATCTTATAGAAACTTACACAATTCTTAAGGGGTTGGACAGGCTGGATGCAGGAAGATTGTTCCCGATGTTGGGGAAGTCCAGGACATGGGGTCACAGCTTAAGGATAAGGGGGAAATCCTTTAAAACCGAGATGAGAGGAACCTTTTTCACACAGAGAGTGGTGAATCTGTGGAATTCTCTGCTACAGAAGGTAGTTGAGGCCAGTTCATTGGCTATATTTAAGAGGGAGTTAGATGTGGCCCTTGTGGCTAAAGAGATCAGGGGGTATGGACAAAAGGCAGGTACAGGATACTGAGTTGGATGATCAGCCATGATCATATTGAATGGCGGTGCAGGCTCGAAGGGCCTACTCCTGCACCTATTTTCTATGTTTCTATGATTCTTCTTAATCAATAAAACACTACTCCCCTTGTCTTTTACCCCACCTCTATCTCACCTGTAGCAACAGTACCCTGAAACATTATGATGTCAGTCCTATTATGAACAACTTTGCTCAGTCTGTCTGTGTCTACATGATCTCAGAGTTGCCAAGCACTTTAACTCCCTATACCATTCCCACACTAACTTTTCTGACCTGGGCCTCCTCCATTGTCAGTGAGAGGCCAAATATCTTGTTTGCTGCTACAGAAACTGATGTCTGTCCCCGCTAATTAATGAGTCTTCAATCATATGTCTTCACCTTTCCCAGGTGATGTTGATATTCAGCTGAAAGGTATACAATTTGCATGCATGAACATTGCAGAGTTGACTGAACATAAAAAAACATTTAAATATTTTTCTCTAATTTGGAGGAGTTCGTTTAGGTGGGTTAATAATCTACTCTAATTCAATGTAATTTGCAACTGTAGAGCCAATATTGTCTTTCATCAGTCTGAAGAAAGGTCCCAACCTGAAACATCAGCTATCCATGTTCTGCAGGGATCTGCCTGACCTGCTGAGTTACTCCAGAATTTTGTGTCTCATCTTTTCTTTCAGTCAGTCTTGTTTTATAAGGAATATTGCCTTTAATTGAGTGTTTCTCATTGGTCTTTTTGTTTGTTTACACATTGCAAGTTCAAGTTCAAATGAGTTTATTGTCATGTGTCCCTGATAGGACAATGAAATTCTTGCTTTGCTTCAGCACAACAGAACATAGTAGGCATTGACTACAAAACTGATCAGTGCGTCCATATACCATTATATAAATATATACACACATGAATAAATAAACTAGGCAAACAACCTAGTTGAGTGAACTGACTTAAATAGATTTTAGGCCAGAACTCTGTGGGAGAGTAATTTATAGCAGATGTTATTAATATCTTGTACTACACCTGTCCCTTTACCATCTTCCCCTGCAACTGCAGAAGATACAACACCAGTCCTTATACCTCCTCCATCAACTCTGTCCAGGGACCCTGGCAGTCCTTTCAGGTTAGGCAGAAGTTCACTTGCACCTCCTCCAACCTCCTTGCAACCTCATCTACTCTATTCGTTGTTCAAGATGTGGGCTCTTATACATCGGCAAGACCAAACGTAGACTGGTCGATCGTTTCGCTGAACACCTTCGCTCAGCCCTCCTGAACCTACCTGATCTCCCGGTTGCTATACACTTGAATTCTCCTTCCCATTCCCCCACAGACCATTCTGTCCTCGGTCTCCTCCATTGACAGAGTGAGGTTAAATGCAAATTGGAGGAACAGCATCTCATATTTCACTTGGGCAGCTTAAAGCCCAGTAGTATGAATATTGATTTTTCTCACTTCAGGTAGGCCCAGCATTCCCTCTCTCTCTATCCCTCCCTCACCCAAGTCACACTAACGTCTCGTTTTCACACAACAAGCAACAATGGCCTGTTTCCTTTATCATCGTTACTCTTTTGCACATCTTTTATTCATTTTTCTTTATCTCTCTACATCATCGTCTATCTCTCTTGTTTCCCTTATTACTAACCAGTCTGAAGAAGGGTTTCGGCCCGAAACGTCACCCGTTCCTTCTCGTCAGATATGCTGCCTATCCCGCTGAGTTACTCCAGCTTTTTGTGTCTATCTTTTGTTTTTGTATTATTTGTCGTCTTTCTGCAACTATATGTTGATTTTGTAAGTCTGAGCAACTGTGTAAGCTTTATGTAAGAATATATACACGTGTAAGAAAGCTAGTTATGACATAGCACAGGAACAAGCCCTTCGACCACAATGTCCATGCGGAACAGGATGCCAAAAACTAATCTCCTCTGCCTGCATGTGATCCAAATCCCCCCATTATCTGCATATCTATGTGCCTATCTAAAAGCTTGCACGCCACTATCATATCTGCCTCTAATCCTGGCAGCATGCTACAGGCACCCAACGCTCTCTGTAAAAAAAATTACAATCTTGTTCCGCACATCTCCTTTAAACTATCCTCTCAACTTCGAGCTATCCCCTCGAGTCCTTGACATTTCCACGCTGGGAAAAGGTACATGTAATCCAAATTGGTAAAACCTGTTTACACTGAATTTGCAGCTAAACTGTTTTAAATTAATCTGTTCTGCAATTCCTGCAACTTTGGTTGGGAAATTCCTTTTGGAGATTGCAAACTTCAGTATCTTCAGAATAATAGTAAATTGAAAATGAGTAGCCCCACACCAATGACTGAAATTGGATGAAGGCCATTGGACCAAGTAAATAATAGGTAATGATAAAGATTGTAATTTTAATTCAAGAGATTCTGGACCAGCAACTAATTTAAATAATAGTGTTTAAGCTGTATATTTACAAGAAATTGAATATAATAGTTTTTCCATCAGCAAATGTTGAAAGTTGAAAGAAAGCGTTGGTATATGTAACAGGGAGGGTTCAGGGTCAGGCCATATACATGATGAAACATTAGAAATCTTGTGCAAAAGCAGCAATGAGCAATAGATTCACCAGCATCTGTTAGGTGTAAAAGGTAACATATGCATAAAGCAGTATTGTAGATATTGTGACTTTGATGACCTTGGATACAAATTATTAACTGGCTGTCTTGCACATTTTATGATGCTCATTTCTGAAAAATAATTATTATGAGATGCTTGTTTTAAGGCAAGTTAATCAATACTCGATTGCCTAATATTAAGTCATGGTTAAATATTGACTAATAAATTCACAATTTTGAATGAAAAAACAATATGCTACAGATGCTGGGAATCTTGATATAAATCATTTACCCAGAAATGCTAATTGATTTGGTGATGGTAATTACCTTTGAAAAACTTTGAAAAACAGCTTGGTTTAATCTGGTGAAAAGTTTATGGTGTTAGTTTATAGATTAGTGGGGATGGTGTTTTGTCTATATATACGTTTCATATTTTGTTTCAGAAAGCGGCTACTCAGGCCATCGTTTATGCTGACAGAGCAATCCCATGAGACCCATTCCTCCATTCTTACCTGTAACTTATTCTCTCTCTCTCATGCTCCTAGCCCCAATTTCAGTATCCACAAGTAGATACAAGTACTGAAATATTTACTGGAAGATATATTTTCTACAGAAAATATATTGTAGCCATTTAACCCACCTGAACATCCTTGTGATCAGGGAGGAAACAGTGACACCCGTGTGAAACACGCATAGTCAAGTCAAATACATTGTCTTATGCACAGGTACGGTGTGGGTCAAGTACAATTAAAATCTTGCTTTACAACAGCATCACAGATACATCGACTTAGACCACACACAAAACATAGATTATACATGTTATAGAAGTCAGTGAAAAGAAAAAAGGTTCAAAAACAATACATTAATGTAAAACACAATTAGAAAGTCCATGATAGTGGAAGAGGAAATCCATAGTGTTCAATTGCTGAGGTATGATCAGAGTTATACAGGTCAGTTCAAGACCTGACTGTTGTAGGAAAGTAATTGTTTCTGAACCTACTGCTGTGAAACAAAAGGCATCTGTACCTCCTGTCTGATGATAGCAGTGAGAAGAGAGCATGACTCGGATGGTGGGGATTCTTGATGATAACTGCAATCTCCTTGAGGAAAAGTCTCATGTGGATGCTTTTGATGGTGGCGAGGCCGGTGCCCACAATAGACCAGACTGACTCCACCACTCTACAAGATAGATTTATTCATTACGTGCCAGATGGCACAGTGAAATGAAATTCCCATACAGCCATACAATTAAAAAAAAAGGGACACAACACACTATAGGGTTTGACATAAAACATCCCCACACAGCAGAATCAAAGTTTCCCACTGTGTGGGAAGGCACCAAAGTCAGTCTCTTCCTCCATTGTTCCCCGTGGTCAGGGCCTCCCCGTGCCTGTAGCCTCTTGCATTCCTGTGCCATACCATACAAGGCCAAGAGTCAGCCAGTCAGGATAAGTTCTTCAGCGCATCTGTGTAACTTGAGAGTATTTGACAAAATGTTCAATCTCTTTATACTTCTCTAAAAATAGCTAGCTGCCTTCCAATGAAAATTGGCATGTGGTGGCCCAATTTCTCCTTTCTGAAGTAAACGATTAATTCCTTGGTTTTGTTAACATTGAGCGGGAGGTCATTGTTGTGGCACCACTAAACCAGATATTCCTTTTCTCTCCTGTACGCTGACTCATTGCCACCTGTGATTCAGCCAATAACCATTATATCTTCAGCAGAAATATGGATGGAATTGGAGCTGTACATAGCCCTAGATCATGGGTGTAAAGTTAGTAGAGCAGGGGGCTAAGCATTCACACCATTGAGGTATATCTCTGTGGATGGTCAGTGAGGAGAAAATGGCATTACCAATCCACACTGACTGATGTCTGCTGATGTGTAAGACTCCAGTACAAATAGAGGTACAGAGGCCCAGGTGTTGGAGTTTGGTGATACTGATTTACAAAAAAAAACAAAGTGCTCGAATAACTCAGCAGGTGACTGCAATTACTTAAGTATATTGTGTCTTTTGCAGCTTGGTGATTAGTTTGCACAGGATAATTGTGTAGATAATAGTTAATGAACAGCAGCCTGCCATATGAGTTCCTGTTATCAAGATGCAGAGTTGAGAGTCAATGAGTTATTGAGCTTTTGTACTGATAGGGAAGTTGAAGTGGAACCAGGTGATTTGCAAGGCCATGATTTGTGCCATGACCAACCTCTTGAAGCACTTGCCACCTTGTAGGAAGTGATGGCGAGCAAGCTATGCCACAGCTGTTGAACTACAGATCTAGCCTTCCACAGATTACAAATCCCCTGGTTCATCCAGGGATTCCATTTGGGGAAGACATAGAATGTTCCAGTTGGGAATGACATAGAATAATTTTGTAGGTATACACTGGTACACACATTTCTTTACAAAGTTAGTGATGGCTGTGACATATTCACCCAGTCTGCTGACAAGTCCTTGAACACTGATTCAAAGTTCTTTGTTTCCACCTGTAAACTGTTCCACTTCCTCCCCTGACCAGCACTCCAGCCGGAAAGAGACTGCAGAGCATGGCACTGCCAAAAAAGTATTTCTGGGTGGTCAGATTTTCCAAAGAGAGGAGCGAGAGATTGAGAGGTTGGCGTTCCTGATGATGATATATCAGTGGTCAAATATATTAATTTGCTGGTATTGATAGGAATGTGTTGATGGCAGGCAGATATTCCTTCAAGCTAGCCTGCTTGAAGTCTCCAGCGATGATTATGCCATATACAATTTTGACCTTGTTGATCGCTAACAGAGAGAATCTGCAAACTCCACACACACAGGACCTGAGGTCTTAATCAAAGCCATGTCACTGGAGCGTTGTGGTAGCAGTATTATCTGCCATGCCACTGTGGCATCCTATTGAAAACAAATGACTAGTCAGTAGAGGCCTATCTAAGCAAGAACCAAGAAAAATTAGCAAACAAAATCCTGGAGATGAGTGGACAACAGAGCACAGCTGTTGCCTGCTCTTAGGCAGTTCTTTCAGCCATAACTGCAATTCATACCTTCTCTTTTCATCAGAAAGCAAGATCCAGTTAAGGGACAAAACTGTTCCAGGTAATAAGGAAAGATTACTGATTAAAAAAACTCATTTTGGCTCAATCACATCAACTTTTTCAACAATGAAGATATAAAAGCATATTTTGAAAACAAATTTTGTTGATTAAGGTTAATTATTGCACGCAGAGATTATGTTTGGATTTGTTTTCCAAAGTATATGCAAACATTTTTACAGCGCGGAAAGACATGAAGAGTAGGGATAGTTAATGAAGATGACGAGGACAGTCCATATTATGGTCGAAGAGGTGCTGGACGTCCTAAGGCTAATAAAGGTGGAGAAGTCTTCCAGATCAGATATATCCAAGGACACTGTGGGAAGCGAGAGAATAAATTGCAGGAGTCCTGGTGGAGTTCCATGAATCATTGTTAGACATGAGTGAGGTGCCGGAAGACTCAAGTGTGGCTACAGTTGTGCCTCTTTTTATGAAAGGCTGCAAAGAAAAACCTGGGAATGTATAGGGATACAGGTGTCCACATGAAGGTAGACATGTCCTCTGATACCTAATTTCCCTCCTAAGGGTAAAAGACTGTGCATTCACTCTATCCCCCTCATGATTTTATACACCTTTGTAAAATCACCCCTCATCCTCCTACGCTCCAAGGAATAAAGTCTTTAAGGAGAGCCCAAGCTCTCATAGCTCAGGCCCTCAAATCCAGAGTGCATCCCTGCACTCTTTCCAACATAATAACATTCTTCATATAGCAGGGTGACCAAAACTGAACACAACACTCCAAATGCGGCCTCACCATCGTCATGTATACCTGCGTCAATCATCCCAATTTCTATACTCAATACTCACTGATGAAGGTCGATGTAACGAAAGTCTTCTTGACCACCCTATCTACTTATGACACCACTCAAGGAACTATATGCCTGCACAGGGGTGCTAGGGGCGCCGCATTGATGGCAGCCTCTGCCCACAGTCTGTCTGTTTTTCTGTTTTTTTAATTTTTAGTCAGTTTTAAAAGTTTGTTCTGGAGATTTCTTTAGCTTTTCTATGTGGGGGAGGGGGGTAGGGTAAGGGGAAAACCGTTTCCCAGCCACTTCCTGGCGAGGTCACGACTGTTCTCCGAGTCATGCCCTCGCCCCCACTCCTCGCGGCCTACCACCTGGATTCGAGCGGCCTTTCCTGCCGGGCACCCGGACCACAGCTTCAGCAGCAGCGGTGCAGCGCTGGATACATCCCGGAGCGGGTGATTGCTTACCTGGATCGCCGTTGTGTTGGGACTCCGGAATGTTGGGCCTGCTGCTTCTACATCGGAGCTGTGATTTGCGGAGTTCCCAGCGCGGGAGGCACTGACTTCAACATCGCGGAGTCCTGGGGCCCTTTGCCGAGGGCCGCCAGTGTTGAATCTCTGCCCAGCGCGGCCTGTGGACGTCAGGAGTCGCAGACTCCGGTGGGAGGTGGCCAATTTGGATGTCCAAGCCGTTGAGGATGTCCTCCAGTCCCGATGCCGGACTTCCATCACCCCGGCGAGCGAGCCTGAACATTGGGCCGCCCGTAGCGGCGACAGCGGGGGGTTCGGGAGCCCCCCCAACCACGGGAGGACAACAGAGGAGCATGACTGAATTTTTGAGCCTTCCCTCACAGTGGGAAAATTTGATCCCGCTCTGTGGGAATGTCTGTGTTAAAGACTATCGTTTTCTGTGCTCTTTATTACTCGTATGGCGACCACACATTTCACTGTACCAATTGGTACATGACAAATAAATGTATCTTGTATCACTCCAAGATCTCTCTGCTCTGCTCTAATCTCCCAAAATGCGACACCTCACACTTATCTGCATTAAATCCTTGGCCCATTTGCCTAGCTGAACTAGATCCTGTTGTAATTTTTGATAACCATCTTCGCTATCTATGATACTGCCCACTTTAGTGCCATCTACAAACTTACTAATCATCCCTTCTACATTCTCATCTACATATTGATATAAACCACAAACAGCAACGGGCCCAGTATCAATTCCTGAAGCACATCTCGAGTCATAGGCCTCCAATCTGAAAAATAAAATAAACTTCCCTTCCATGAAGCCAATTCTCTATCCAGTCAACTAACACTCCCTGGATTCCATGTGATCTAACCCTCTAGAACAGCCTACCATGCAGAACCTTATCAGATGCCTTGCTGAAGTCCATATTGACAACGTCTATGGCTTTACTCTTGTCAATCTTTTTGGTTACTTCTTCAAAAAACTCAATCAGATTCATAAGACATGGTCTCCCACATACAAAACCATATTGCCTATCTCTAATCAGCCCCTGTCTATCCAAATTCATATATATCCTGTTCCTCAGAATCCTCTCCAGTAATTTGCCCACCACAGATGTCTGAAGAAGGGTTTCGGCCCGAAACGTTGCCTATTTCCTTCGCTCCATGGATGCTGCTGCACCCGCTGAGTTTCTCCAACATTTTTGTGTACCACAGATGTTAGACTCACTGGTCTATAGTTCCCATGCTTTCCTGCAGTTTTGCTTAAATAGTCACCCACGAGTCTTCTGGCACCTCACCCGTTCCTAATTATGTTTATATATAACTCAGTCAGGGCTACAGCAATTTCGTAAACCTCCCACAGTGTCCTTGGATATGTCTGATCATGCCCAGGAGATTTATCTACCTTCATACGCCTTAGGATGTCCGGAATTTCCTCAACCATAATATGGACTGTCATCAAGACATCTCCGTTAACTGGCCCAAGTTCCCCAGTCTTCGTGTCCTTCTCCATAGTAAAAACAAAGGAGGAATAGTAATTGAGGACTTTGCCCATCTCCTGCAGCGCCATACAGAGACGACTGCTTTGATTTCAGTGACCTTATTCTCTCTCTAGTTACCCTCTTTCCTTTAATGTACATAAAATCTCCTTAATATTCTCTGCCAGAGCTACTTCCTTCCTCCTTTTTTCCTTCTTCAGTATCCTCTGTCCCGAAACTCCTCCAGGAACATACGATCCCAGCTGCCTATATCTCTCCCATGCCTCATTTTCCTGACCAGAGCCCCAATCTCTCTCGTCATCCAGATTTCCTTACTCATGCCTACCTTGCCCTTCACTCTTAACAAGACCATGCGTGAACTGAACACTTGTCATCACATTTTTAAAAACATTCAATTTTAGGATGTCCCTTTGCCAGCAACCTAGTCCAATCAACTTGAGCAAGTACTTGTCTAATACCAATGAGGAAATATATAATAAAACTTCTCAAATGATAAGTTCTTAAGTTGCAAGAGAAGAGCTTGTAGTTGGGGCTTTCAGAAATACATGCCTCCACAAAGCAATAAAGAACAAAGAATACACACAGGAGAACAGATGGCTTATCATAACATGGAAAGGTTGATCTGAATAGGCATATCTTTCTTTATTGTTTTGAAGCAATAATCATGCTGTGAGAAGTTGTAGTTGTTTTAGGTTGGTGTTTATAATAGAGGTTGTTAATGGGCTTTCTCCATAACATGGGTACCATCCTTCTTCCTTTGTTACACATCTTCCGAGCTCAGGTGTAGCATTAAGGCGATTTATGATTGTCTATGTTGGATTGTAGGCACCAAGGGTAGATACAAGTCTGTTAGATGGTTTGTGCTGTTTAAATGTATTTTTGTTGAGATAAGAGATAAGGCATAGGTGATGGTTGTGTGGCCGTTGCAAAAGGATTTCTTATGGTTACCAGAAACTGAGAAAGTAACTCTGTTTTGATACTCTTTCATTTGTTGTGAGGAATGCTTTTAGTGAAGAAGCGTTGCATTCCTTTCCTCCAGAGATAGTAGGGGGAGGTTGTAATACAAAATGAAATTGGACCCGAGCTTGGGAAGAAGCAATCAAGTGTGACAATTAATGGCCTTTATGTGGCTGGAGTTGGGAATTGTGTGATTATCAATAACTTAAGTTTCTACCACTTTGTAAGAATGGGGCAAAACTCATATTTAATCTTTGTAATCCATAAGTGACTGTATTTTAACGATGTGGTTGTAAGGAAATTAATTGTGAAGTGTATTATGTTTAATTACAATTGTAAGTATTAGACTTTGGTTAAATCTGAAGTTTTAGAAATAACTTTCTTTTCCAAAAGCGAAAATATGTTTTGTATGTATGTGTGGTGTGATTGCTGTATTCTGTGTATATTCTGAGAGGTGTTCTCTGAGAATTAGTTTTATATCTGTGGTTTTACTTTATTGAAATAAAATGATTTTGAGCAAAGAGGTTGAAGAAACCACAGAGGGGAAGAAGGTTATAAATGGGCCGGAAAAGGGAAAATCATGTGACTATACGTGTTGTCACTCAATGAAAAGGATTTAGTTGATTGGTTAATGCAAATAAGTTAAATGTATAGTAAACCATAATGATTGGTTAATAGTTTGCCACTCCTTGTCTTTTACCTATATAATGCGTTACATTTATGCCAAAGTAGTAGTTCTTTCGACCTGCCCCAGAGTTTTAACTCTGTGTTGGAAGGTTTAAAGAATTATCCAGCGCTGTTAGAATAAAGAATCGATTTCAACAACAAGAGTTTAATTCAAGTTTTCTTGAATTGGACTGACAAAAAGAACTAATTTTAACACCATCAAAGTTCACCTTGACCCAATTCATAATTGTTACCAGTGGGCCCGCCCTGTCTTTATCCATAACTATTTTAAAGCTAATAGAACCGCGGTCGCCGGTCCTTCATAATTTCCGAAACATAGATCAAGCTTTGCCTTCTCCCTCTACATATTGTTCGAAGAAACCTTCCTAAACACATTTAACAAATTCCATCCTGTTTATGCCCCTTGACATTATGGCAGTCTCAGTGTACATTGGGAAAGTTAAAATCCCCTTCAATTACATCTTGGATGTCTTAGAGTAGAAGGTCCCATCTTGAGAATAGATGCGGCAGGGACGGGGAAATTGATAGTTGGCAAAAACATCCTAGGAAGAGGCAGGGTTGGAGGTGGTGTAGTCAAGATAACTGGGATTCAGTGGGTTTATAGTGGATTTCCATCAATAGCCAATCCCGTAAAGGAGACAGAGATGGAGAAAGGTGTGAGGTGGCAGAGATAGTCCAAGTGAATTTAAGGGCATGGTGAAAGTTGATGAAATCAATGAGTTTTGCACAGGTGCAGGAAGCAATCCGTGCAGTCATTGATGTATAGGAGAACGTTGGGGGATGGTGCCAGTGTATGTTTGGAACAAGACTGTTTGGAACAAGGAATGGTCATAGAGAAATGTAAAGAAACCATAACTGTTGTGCGCTAGTACTAGAAAAAAGTGTGAAAGTCTGCTAGAATTTTATGATAAAGTAAAGATTTGAGCTCATCTTTAATCTTTTTGCAATCTTGTTAACATATGGCTACCTACCAGACATGCAAATGAATCAATAATAAATGTTGTATGAGAAATGGATAAATGACTGTGGGGGTGTGGAAGCTTGGAGCTAAGGCACTAGTCTCATGGGCCAAATCGCTACCACTACGCTGCAGTTTGATGCAGTCCCAAAATTCTCTGGTATTCTTCTTCTTTTCGTGTCCATCTTGTTAATGTTGGCCTCGCTGTCATCGTCCGTCCTGAAAAGGACGCAAGCTTCCGGCGACGATTAGTGGAAGCCATCGCTTTTTGCAATAGATAATGGTGGTAGCAGAATTAACTCGGGATACTTCCAGTTTCCAGCCCCGCGACGTGGACGCTCCTGCTATGGGGCCCTCTGGTATTTAAATTATGCTATACATGTCAGTATTTTCAGGTTAAGTTTATAGGCTCAGCCAGAAGATAGGCAAGCTTTAATCAATTAATGATAAGTGATTTATAGATAGATAAATAAATAAATGCATACATATCCGATTGTGTATTTATCTGTCTATCTGATCTTTCTTATAGAATAGGACCTTTGGTTAGTTATAATATTCGTTCTTTCTCTTTGTAAGTTTAAGAATTGTGGAGAAATCAAGTGTGTAAAATTTCTCAACCTAGTCCCAGCCACCAACTCATCAGTTACTTCTAGGTAGTCCCAGCCACCAACTCATCAGTTACTTCTAGGTGCCCCGGCAAATAACGTGCATCTTCAAAACACTTGTAGTTTGCAGAATACTGAGGAACCATCCAAATGCTAGTTCTATTCATCGACTGGTAATAGTATTCTATTTGTAGTCAGTAGTGGCACCGAGAAAGCAAATTACTGAATCCAAAGTTAGAGGTTTCAAATTCTGAGCACAAGAATATAGATGAACATAGGATGCATTGCGAGTGAGTACTACGCAGTCAAAACTTCATCATTTAGAATTGTTGTGAAGTCCCTTGCATCTGAGTTGTAAAAGAACCTAGGGTTTGTCTACCTAAAGGCATTTTGCTGAAGGCAAATCCAACACTCATGAGTCTTTTTTAGCAAAGTGACTTTAGAGGAAATTAATTTTTCCAGTAATCAGCATAACACCCGTGTCCTTGTGAGGTTTTTAGTTAAGTAATCAGACATTTGATATTTCAAGACTTACTTTAAAATGGAGAGTTATAACTGGCACAACAATGATATTGCCATTGCGCCATAGTGGAGAGAATTGGATCCTGGGGTCATTATTAGATAAATAGCTAAGAATAATGTTGAGTGGAGATTGAGGTCTCCATCATCAGCATTCTTTTGTTCTTCAGCGATCTCCACAGCAATGATCTAGGCCAATTGTATGGATTATTGGGAAGAAGAGTGGCTAAGGGCGCTGGTGCCTGGGACTTGGACAATTGAGGGTGAAAATGATGAGAGGAGAGGGCCCAAATGATGAAAGGTAAATACTGCATTTAACCCGAGTTGGATTCCCACCAAGGCTACATCATGATGTTGTCCTGGAAGGGTCCAATGATGGTAATTCCTGGGACCCATTGAGTTAATTTCCATCATGGCAGTCCATAAGGAATGATTTGACCTAGTGCATGTCTGATGCAGAAACACTGAATGATCCTGGGTGGCGGCAAATTGAACTTTCAGTCTCAAAAGGATGGAAACGGTCCCTGTTTCAATACATTTCATACACTTTCAATTGTATTCAGGTAAAATAAATCACACTAATTTCTCTGCACCTTGTCTAACTTATCAATAACATTCTTGGTTTCTTGGTTTCGTGGTCCTCCAAAATATTCCATATGGAATTTAAACTGGAGGTGGTCAAAATCAACTAACTCTAGAATTTATGCATTTTAGCATAGAAACAAAACTAGTTCTAAATAATACATTAGATACATTTTGAATACCATGAAATGAAACAAAATACTGCAATTTTTGTAAATGTAAACCAGAAATGTTGAAAAGGTCAGGCAATATCTGGAGAAGGGAAAGGGAATCACATTTCAGACTGATTACCTTTCAGCAGCACTTGCCCGATGAAACATTCCAAAATGTAATCTTATCAAATACTATCTGATCGATTAAATATTTTGAGGAATATTAAATTTATGCCAAAAAGTTTCTATTCGTCTACAATACATTTTCTGCTCAATTGCACATTCTAATAAAAATGAACAAAGCTTATTACAATATTCAAATTTTCGTCTTTAAATTAAAACTTTAATTGACATACACACAGCAGCATTAGATTAATCCAGGCTGCAAACTGGTAGAACATGTTCATCACCAAAATTCTAATAGTACTGCAATCCTCAAGCTCTTAACAAAGGCCAACCTAATCTAAAATATTTTTAGTGACTGAAACTAGTTTCAGTGCAATTAAACTGATAGGTGAAATAAATGTTAAAATTATCTTCCATGGCCAATACCATGCAATTTAAAATGGCATTCATTGACTAAATATTAATGAAAGCTAGCCTTTCCAGAAAACTGCTGGAGAGGCAACCTCATTAATAGCTTCATTTTGATCACTCTGACTCAAATTCATTTGTAGAGAGACACAATAATCATCTCTGCGCATGGGCAACTCCCTTTATGATCATATGCCTCAGTTGATTTATGTGCAGTGTGGCCACGTACTATGGTGAAATATGTGTTCATTAATAAGGCAAAAATTGCAGCATTTTGCTCTGATATACATTGTATAAATATGCTGCTATCAGTGATAGAACAATTAATGCTGAGATTTAAAAATCTCTTCAGCATTAAAAACTAGGTTGTTAGATGCTTTGCCTGATTAGGAACAGTCAACATGGATTTGTGCCTGGAAGGTCATGTTTGACTAATCTTCTTGAATTTTATGAAGAGGTCACTCGGGAAATTGATGAGGGTAAAGCAGTGGATGTTGTATATATGGACTTCAGTAAGGCCTTTGACAAGGTTCCTCATGGAAGGTTGGTTAAGAAGGTTAAATTGTTGGGTATTAATGGTGGAGTAGCAAGATGGATTCAACAGTGGCTGAATGTGAGATGCCAGAGAGTAATGGTGGATGGCTGTTTGTCAGGTTGGAGGCCAGTGACTAGTGGGATCTGTGTTGGGTCCACTGTTGTTTGTCATGTACATCAATGATCTGGATGATGGTGTGGTAAATTGGATTAGTAAGTATGCAGATGATACTAAGATAGGTGGTGTTGTGGATAATGAAGTAGATTTTCAAAGTCTACAGAGAGATTTATGCCAGTTGGAAGAGTGGGCTGAAAGATGGCAGATGGAGTTTAATGCTGATAAGTGTGAGGTGCTACATCTTGGCAGGACAAATCAAAATAGGACGTACATGGTAAATGGTAAGGAATTGAAGAATGCAGTTGAACAGAGGGATCTGGGAATATCAGTATCAGTATATCTTTATTGTCATTTCCTGAGTACTCACATACCCAGAGGAAACAAAAAAACGTTGCTCAACAAGTGTCCATTCAGTGTGCAGTACAAATAACAACAAATAAATAGAAATAAAAATACATATATCATCAACAAATTTAAATGAAACACTCTACTCTCTACTAAACATCAACAGGCGTTCCGATCGACAGCTGCAGACAATCGACAATTGGATAATAACTGTACACAGTTCCCTGAAGGTGGAATCTCATGTAGATAGGGTGGTAAAGAAAGCTTTTGGTGTGCTAGCCTTTTTATATCAGAGCATTGAGTATAGAAGTTGGGATGTAATGTTAAAATTGTACAAGGCATTGGTGAGGCCAATTCTGGAGTATGGTGTGAATTTTGGTCGCCTAATTATAGGAAGGATATCAACAAAATAGAGAGAGTACAGAGGAGATTTATTAGAATGTTGCCTGGGTTTCAGTAACTAAGTTACAGAGAAAGGTTGAACAAGTTAGGTCTTTATTCTTTGGAGCGCGGAAGGTTAAGGGAGGACTTGATAGAGGTCTTTAAAATGATGAGAGGGATAGACAGAGTTGATGTGGATAAGCTTTTCCCCACTGAGAGTAAGGAAGATTCAAACAAGAGGACATGACTTGAGAATTAAGGGACAGAAGTTTAGGGGTAACATGAGGGGGAACTTCTTTACTCAGAGAGTGGTAGCTGTGTGGAATGAGCTTCCAGTGAAGGTGGTGGAGGCAGGTTTGATTTTATCATTTAAAAATAAATTGGATAGTTATATGGACGGGAAAGGAATGGAGGGTTATGGTCTGAGTGCAGGTAGATGGGACTAGGGGAGAATACGTGTTCGGCACGGACTAGAAGGGCCGAGATGGCCTGTTTCCGTGCTGTAATTGTTATATGGTTATTTGGTTATACGGTTGTGCAAGATGATGTCAGAATGGAGACCTTTCAATTGATGGCTTATTGGTAATCTCAGCACAATGTGTCATGGAATTCTGCAGCACCGAAACAGGGCCTTCCATGCCAATGATCAAGTACTAATTCTAGATTCACAAGAGACTGCAGATACTAAAATCTTTGACAAACTGCTGAAGGATTTGTGTTGGGCCCTTCTTCTGACTACTGAAGACTAATTTGGCCCTAGCCTTCTATGCCGTGATGTTTCAAATGCACAGCTAAGTACTTAAATATAGTGAGAGTACCTGCTTCACTAGACCCTCTGGCAATAACTCGACCAACCTCTCGATGAAACCAAAATCTTTCATAAATTCCATGTCTCTTTTTCTCTTATTAAATGTATGTCCTATGGTCATAGATACGTGCTAACAGGAAATATCTCACCAAAGTGGATTTTGTCGAGGTTCTAAATAGTAAAGAATCTGGTCAGGTGTATAAATTAAGAATGTGATGGAACATAGAACATAAAGTAAAACAGACCCTTTGGTCCAGACTGTGTCAAACATGATGCCAAGATATATTAATCTCATCAGCCCACACATGATCTATAACTCTCCATTCCCTAGCTGAAAGCATCTTAATCTTCACTATTGTATCTGCCTCCACCGCCACTATTTCTTCTATAGTTTAATAATGCTATTAAACGAATACAAAGTTCTTATTACAATCAAATTATCATGCATACAGAGTTTTTTTAATCCTTCAGCTTTCGTTCTGTTGATGGGTTTCCAGGTATATTTCACAGCCAATGCAATTCCTTCCTCATCTTGTTAGAGATGTAATATAGGCAATCACAGCAAGCAAGTTACACAAATACCATTAATTTGTTTTAAAGATAGGAATAAATATTGGCCATAATGCCAGGAATATTTCACAACCCTTCAAGTTATAAAGCCAAAAATTAATGCATCATGGAAACAGGCCCACCGATTCTGAGCCAAGCATCAAGAAAACGTTTACATAAATTCTATTTCATACTCTGCATCAACTATTACAAGCAACTTTACTTGCTAGGAAAAATTTACAGTGGGAAGTCAAATAGGAAATCTAAGTTGTCGTTGTTGCACATGCTTTGAACTATTCCTTCTACAGTTGTATAATAATGCTTTAAAATTAACGTAATATAAAATTCATGCAATAAATGGTAGGGTTCATTGGAATTTTACTAAACTGAGAGATCTTGGGATTCACCTGTAGTTTCTTGAAAGTAGCAACACGAGTATATTAATTGTGAAGAAGACATATGGCATGGGTCCAGGCAAAGGAACCAGATCTGCCTCCGTTGCATAAATAGATTGCAAAACTAATTTCTAAACTGAGTGTTTCTTTCACTCGCCTAAGGTTGTTCCACAAGGTGGTCAAACATCAACAAGTCCAAAGATTGTTTGACCTCAGGAGAGGTCACAGTGGTTGTCCCGGGTTCGATCCTGACCTCTAGTGTTGTCTTTGTAGAGTTTGCATGTTCTCCCTGTGACTGCGTAGGGATTTTATCTGAGGTGTTCTGGTTTACTCACAAACACATGCCAAAGATGTCTGGGTTGGTAGGATAATTGTCTGCTGTAACCACATTGGTCCTGATTGTACAGGTGGATAGTAGCTCATTAAATATATCAGGTTTCTATTAAATCTTAACCCCCTCACCTTAAATCTATGTCCTCTAGCTTTTGATTCACCTACTCTGGGTAAAAGACTCTGTGCATTCATCCTGTCTATTCCTCTCATAATTTGTACACCTCTATGAGATCACGCCTCATCGTCCTGCGCTCCAAGCCATAAAGTCCCAGCCTACTCTACCATGCATCAGTTTAGCAGCTCAATGCCAGCATTTATTTCAAGAGGGATAGAGTACAAAAACAAGGATGTAATGCTGAGGCCCAATAAGGTGCTGGTCAGGCCGCATTTGGGGTACTGTGAACAATTTTGAGCTGAGGGATGTATCTGAGGAAGGATGTGCTGGCTCTGGAGAGAGTCCAGAGGAGTTGCAAGAATGATCCCGGGAATGAAAGGGTTAACATATGATGAGCGTTTGACAACACTGGGCCTGTACTCGCTACAGTTTAGAAGGAGGGGAGGACACCTCATAGAAAGTTATTGATTAGTGAAAGGCCTGGAAAGAGTGGACGAGGATGTTTCCACTAGTGGGAGAGTCTAGGACCATAAGTCATAGCCTCAGAATTAAAGGACGTTCCTTTAGAAAGGAAATGAGGAGGAATTTCTTTAGTCAGAGGGTGGTAAATCTGTGGAATTCTTTGCCATAGAAGGCTGTGGAGGCCAAGTTAATGGATATTTTTTAAGGCAGAGATAAATAGATTCTTGATTAGTACAGGTGTCGGGGTTACGGGGAGAAGGCAGGAGAATGTAGTTAGGAAGGAGAGATAGAGTTGATTTGATGGGCCGAATGGCCTAATTCTATCACTAATGACCCCTCTTGCCATAAATCTATACCCTCTAGTTTTAAACTCCGCAAACCTGGTAAAAGATGGTGACTATCCATTTTATCGAACCTTCTTTTAATTTTGTAAACCACTATAAAGTCAGCCCTCAACCACCGTTGTTCTTGGGAAAACAACCTCAACCTATCCAATCTCTCATAACTCAAGCCCTCCAGTCCAGGCAATACCTTTGTGAATCTCTGCTGCACCCTCTCTAGCTTAATTGTGTTGTTTTTCTCATACGGCGACCACAACTGTACACGGTGCTCCACATGTGGTCTCACCAACATCCTCTGCAGTGTAAGATGTCATTTCAGCTCTTGTTATCAATGCCCTGTCTGATGAAGACAAACAATGCAAGCCTTCCTCACCACATTGTCTAACTGGACGTTTTCAAGAGAGAATTAGATTTAGCTCTGAGGGGTAACGGAATCAAGGAATATGAGGAGAAAGCAGGAACGGGGTACTGATTCTGGATGATCAGCCATGATCATATTGAATGGCGATGCTGGCTCGAAGGGCCGAATGGTCTACTCATGCACCTATTTTTCTATGTTTCTAAAGAATATAAACGTCGAGATGTCATTTTGCAACTTCACAAAACACTCTTTATATCGCACTTGGGCAACTGAACGGTTTCTCGTTGCCACAATATAGGAAGAATGTTGTGAGATTAGAGCGAGCGTAGACAATTCAGCAGCATCTGGCCAGATTGTAGAACATAGGCTGAGTTTGTTTTCCTTGAAGCAAAGGGGGCTGTGGGGTGAGCTGATAGCTTTATAAAATTAGTGTTGATAGAATCTTATTCCATGGGGTGCAAAAGGGGCACAAAACGAGAGGGTATAGTTTTAAGATAACAGGATGAAGGCGATTTGAGTGGAATGTTTTTCACACAGCATGTTGGATATCTAGTACATGCTGCCAGAGGCGGTGATGGAATCGTATACAGTCACCACATTTAGGAGAAATTTAGACAGGCACTTAAGTGGGCAAAGCATAAATAATACGGATCTAATGAAGGCAGCTGAGGTTATGCAAAAAAGTCAACATGAGTGTGATGGGCTGAGGAGCCCGTTTTTGTGCTGTATGTCTATTGCCCAACAATCCGCATGCCTTTGGAAAGTGGGAAGAAATTGGGGCACCTGGGGGGATCCACATAGTAGACTGTAAAACATGGGAGTAGAATTAGACCATTCGGCTCAATAAGTCTACTCCACTTTTCGATCATGGCTGTTTTTCTATGTTTCTATCTATTTTTCCCCTCACAACCGCATTCTCCTACCTTCTCCCCATAACCTTTGATGCCCTTATGCCCCTGTCCCACTTAGGAAACCTGAACGGAAACCTCTGGAGACTTTGCGCCCCACCCAAGGTTTCCGTGCGGTTCCTGGAGGTTGCAGGTAGTGGAAGCAGGTAGGGAGACTGCCAAAAACCTCCGGGAACTGCACGGAAACCTTGGATGGGGCGCAAAGTCCCCAGAGGTTTCCGTTCAGGTTTCCTAAGTGGGACGGGCATAACTAATCACGAACCTATCAATCTCCACTTTAAAATACCCAGTGACGACCTCCATAGCTATCTGTGCCAATGAATTCCATCAATTCACCACACTGGCTAAATAAATTCCTCTGCATCTCCATTCTAAAGGTCTGTTTGTTTATTCTGTGCGTGTGCCCCCTTGTCCCAGACTCTGCCACTGCTGGAAGCATCCTCTACATCCACTATCTAGGCCTCTCTCCTGAGTCACAGGAACAAAGGGCAAACTCCGCATAGATAGCACAGGAGGTCAGGATTGAACCTGGGTTGCTGCATTACTTTGCTATGAAATCCTGTACATCCAGGTGTGGCCGGCACATTGGCGCAGCGGTAGAGTTGCTGCCTTATAGTGCCAGGGACCTGGGGTCAATCCTGACTATGAACACTGTCTATACGTTCGTTTTCCTTGTGACCGCGAGGGTTTGTAGTTTAATTGGCTTCTGCAAATTGTCCCTCGTGTGTAAGATAGCACTGGTGTATGGGTGATCATTGGTTGGCGTGGATTCCGTGGGCCGAAGAACCTGTTTTCACTCTGTATTTCTAAAATTAAAATCTAATAAAAAACTAAATGTTTGAATTAATGTCACATCCTAAAGACCACCCTATATTCTCTCACAGTATCAAACTGCAAACTGAACCCACGTTGTAACTTAAATATAAATAGAAAATATACCTCCTAAACTCAAAGCTACTCAGTAGTCGCAAGATAGATTTGGAGAAAAATTCAAACTTTTAAAACATCATTGCGTTTACTCAATTAGTTAAAATCATGCTTATAGTGGGTTTCACCAACCAATTGAAAGAAAATTATGGGAAAAGGAAACATGCAGATCAGTAAACTGCTTGGGTGTATGCACCTAAATGTAAATACTGATGCGTGAGCAAGGTACCCAATTGTAAACCATTCTTGTTGGATTGGACGTGACTTGATAAGGCTTTTGATAATGATGTCATAATCAGTGTTCTCGAGACTGCAGCATCGTTGTCTAATTTCCAGAAATCCATTGTTGTATTTAGGTTGCTTTGTTTCTGTAATTGATCAAATTGAGTAACAGATATTGTGAATGTATTGTCATACTGAGGGTCCCCAATTGTGGCAATGCATAAGGTCATAAGGAATAGGAGTAGAATTTAGCCATTCGGCCCTTCAAATCTACTCCGCCATTCAATCATGGCCGATCTATCTCTCCTTCCTAACCCCATTCTCCTGCATTCTCCCCATAACCTCTGACACCTGTACTAATCAAGAATCGATCTTTTCCTTCAAAATATCCACTGACTTGGCCTCCACAGCCTCCTGTTGCAAAGAATTCCACAGATTCACCACCCTCTGACTAAATACATTTTTCCTCATCTCCTTCCTAAAAGAACGTCCATTAATTCTGAGGCTATGACCTCTGGTCCTAGACTCTTCGACTAATGGAAACATCCTCTCCGCATCCACTCTATCCAAGCCTGTCACATGCAAAAAGACACTGTGAAAAGACAGAAACATTTTGTGATTATGAGAGGTGTCCAATACATGTGCATTCCATAAGTGAATATTTCCCGTAATTTATTTTGCGGCTCACTTTACAGCATCTTATTCTTTAAGGCAGAAGGTTATAAGTTTTAAGTCCTTTTCCAGAAAAGGAAGCACAAAACTTCAAGATAATGACTGCTGCATTGTTGGAGGTCTCATTTTTACAATAAGTTATTAAAGACTCCTCAAACATCAGTTTAAAAAAAAAATCAGGTCACTATCAGAGTACAAACTTTGGGAACGTGTGTTGATCTCTGCAGAATATACAATTTACAAATAATATGTGATGTAATGTCTAGCCTTTATTCCAACTGGTCTGCAAGGAATTTTTTGCGCCACTGAGTCTGTTTCATCTGACCATAACAGTGTCAAATAACAAACAAAAATTACAGTGCTTGAATCTGAAGTGAAAAACACAAAATGTTGGGGGTACTTGGGTCATGGAGATTTTGTGGGGAAAATATTTCAGAACCTGATTCCAATGAAGTGTCATCGACCAAAACATGAACTGTCTCTCTCCTTAGACACTCCCTGACTTGTTGATAATTTCTGACATTTTCTGCTTTTATAGCATTAACATTACAAAGGAGAATGGTTCCATATTTTTGCAACTCAAGACCAAACCATGTCAGGAAAGACTAATTAATGGCTAGGAATAATTATTAGGCAGCAGAGTCATCGGTGGGTCAGATTATGTCACAAAGGGCGAACAAAGGTCAGTCTGTTGATAACAGCCATGTCAGTACTAAGCTGAAATTCCTGCTGGCAAGTCAATGCCATGTAAACATCTCTTTACTGTTTATAGTTTGGATTTAGTGGGGACAGTTATATTCTTGCTAAGTTAGGTGGATACTGAGCAGGACGCTGGGTATAATTGATGTACGATGACATCCTCAGCGAAGTTGTAAAACTAACGTAATCACTGCAAATACACCAGAATTTACCCTGTAGGTAATTACAGAAAATGAGCACAGGTAGTAGTATATGTTAGTTATGCTGCTTCAAAAGAGAATACACTAGTGCAATTAAAACCCCCCAATTCATAAATAAGACTACAAAGTGATAGAAAGACCACAATACAACTTGGACTCCAAAAATTCGAGAAAATTAGACAATTTTCTAATATATATCATCTGTTTTACATTGGATTGCTATCGGTAATGCCATAGCCAGCCATGTAATTGAATACAAAACTAATTGCCAATTCGTGAGTTGAAAATGTACCATTGGGCATCTTAAATAAAACCAATGAATACTAGAAATGTACAACTCTCTTTGGAGGATAACCAGCGTCCAAAGACAACCAGTATTTATTTTGTATCTTTAAATCATAGCAGAGATTTGAGAACATGCCAATGATTTGTTTGCAGGGTATTATGAGGGTGAGGGTGTTGTGGATGGTCTGGAGTTGTGGATGATCTGGAGCTAATCCAGTTTTTGATAGCAGACTGCCTCAAGTGGTGGTGGTGGTGCCAGCTGACGAAAAATGATAAAGGCATATTAATTGCAGCTTGACCTGTCTATTGCTGGTGCAGATAGAAGATGAATGAGAACAGAACAAAAGAGGAATTATTGTCCCATCACAGATTCCTATGAAGATCATTACTAGCATCCTCCCAATTTAACTCCCCATTCATCTGCTATTGCATCTCCTCCAGACAGGTCAACTACCATTAACAAACTTTTATCACCCTCCCTCAGCCAGCACCAATACAGGCTAGTGTCATTCAGTCTTTCATGGACTGTACCCTATAAGAGACCCTTTTTATTCTCTGCCTTTCCCTATTTCCTCGTTTAAAAAAAAAAAAAGAATTCTACTTTTTTCTGGGTGTGATGAAAGCTTGTCAAGCTGAAATTTTAGCTCTACTTCTCTGTCACAGATACTGGTTGACCTGAGATTCACAGAATTATGCGGTTACTAGGGGCAGTTGTTACTTTTAAATTTAGGTTTTGGTTTATTACTGTCATGTATACTGAGATACAGTGAAAATAAATAAATCTGAAGCAGGTAGAATTTTGATTACTAAAGATATTAATAGTAATAGTGCTGGAGGGGAGAGTGGACTATGGGATGGATGCGCTTGAGAGGCGTATGAGGATAAAGGTGCAGGTTATCCTAGAAAACCCTGGACATCCCCTCCATGTAATTCTGGAGAGTCAAAAGTGCACTCGGAACAACAACCGGCTCCTCTCCCTGCGCTGTAGAACGGAGCGGTTCAGGAGATCATTCACCCTTGCAGCCATTAAATTTTATAATAGGCTGTAGGGGGATGCTTTTTGCATTTTTAATTGTTAATTATTGGTCTTTTTAGTATTTATTGATCTCAGGTATTGTTCACATTGCATTTTATGTATTTTCTGTCTGCTTTCACTCTGAATGCGTGGGTTAGTTGGTGGGGGCTTCTGAACATCTGAATTTCCCTGAGGGAAAGTATTTATTATTATTATTATTTGTTTATGTGCAGGTATATGGATTTAGGCGAGTGATGGTTTATGGTTATGACAGGTGAAACAGGTTTGAAGAAATTAATGACCCATTTTTTGTTGCATATTACTAGATTAGATTTGGATAAATCGAGGTGAGTTTTTATAGGTGATGTCAAGCCAGATCATGCTGTAATGGGCTAGGTTGGTTGTCAGATTGGAAGATATGAAGAAATGTAATGTGCACGGTAAAGACAGAAGACTGAATGATCTCATAAAATTGAGGGAGATAAAGTTGTGGATAAGACCACAAATAATTTGATTGAATCAAGAACGCTGTGATGTAATAGCTTAGTTTTGTGGATTTGGTGGGGGAATATATTTACAAAATTTAAATTGTTGGAAAGATTATAATGAAATAATTCAGATGAAGAGTTTCACCTTCAATATTTCAACTACTTGAAATTAAATCTGTTAAAGTTAACTTTGATTGAAATCATCAATAATTCATCAAAATATCATTTTGCATCACTTGAGCAAAGTGGACCTGCCCTTAACGTCACCTGTTCATTTTCTCCAGAGATGCTGTCTGACCCTATTGTCTATTGACCCGCTGAGTTACTCCGGCTTTTTGCGTCTGCCTTTCTCTTTTTGGATTAAAGTCCTATTTGATGCCTGTGAGTTACCAAATTACAGAATCAGAGCGCACAGTTAGTCCATTTGCCCTACTGTGCCTGTGTCAGAATTTTGGAACGTCTAACTGACCTACACTGCACTATCTCCCCAATCTTCCATTTTTTCCCCCTTAGATAAAGGATCCGATTTAGTACAATAAGCTACAATTGAGTGTGTTCCATAAACATTTCTGGCAGTGAATTCAAGATCTGGACAATCTGGGCAAATTTAAATGAAATCTCCATCCCACCTTTAAAATGTGATCTCTGATCATCAGCAGTCCTGCCAGTAAAAGTATTTATTGGGGAAATCTACTTGATACACGTTGCAGCATCAAGTTCTGATACAATTTTAACTTTGTGGTATCAGAGCCAAAATACTTTTACTTGCACTAGTGTTTCTCAAAACAACTATGGTAAATGGTCACTAAAATGTACTATTTGTCATATGGCGTGTGGATTAAAGAAGGTTTGTGCAATGAATTCTATTCAACTAAGTGAGAAAATTAGTGTGTATGCATGTAGCTGACAGTACTGTATATCTTCATTATTGTGCAGCTAATGAAGCTGAGTAGTTTCAAGATGGTTTATTTTCATTAATTTATGTGCAGCTAGTTAAGTCACTTTCTCCTTTCTACTTACAATACTTGTCCAATCTCCAATGCAGTAGAAGGGTCGATTCTAGCTGATATAGGGATGGTTCAGTTGCCCGATAACAGCTGGGCAGAAACTGTCCCTGAATCTGGAGGTATGCGTTTTCACCCTTTTGTACCTCTTGCCTGATGGGAGAGAGGAGAAGAAGTAGTGATACTGGTCCTTGATTATGCTGGCGGCCTTGCCGAGGCAGCGTGCAGTGTAGATTGAGTCTATAGACGAGAGATTTGTGTGATGGTTTGGGCTACGTCTACAACTCTCTGCAATTTCTTGCGGTCTTGGATGGAGCTATGATGCATTCCGATAAAATGATTTCTACGGCGCGTCTGTAGAGGCTGGTGAGGGTTGTTGTGGTAAGGCCGAATTTCCTAAGCCTTCCAAGGAAGTAGAGGCATTGATGAGCTTTCTTGGCCATTATTTCGATGTGGCTGGTCCAAAACAAATTGCTGGTGTCATTTATTCCTAAGAACTTGAAACGTTCAACCATCTCTACTTTGGTGCCATCAATGTATGTGTACTGCATCGCTTCCTGAAGGCGATAACAGTCTCCCTTGTCTTGCTGACATTAAGGGAGAGATTGTTGCTATGGCACCAGGCTACGAGGTTACATAACCTTAATCTCCTTCCTGTACTCCGTCTCATCATTATTTGATATTCTGCTCACTATGGTAGTGTCGACTGTGAGTTTGTAAATTTACACCCAGTGATGACAATGGAATTACAATATTTTGTTCAGGTATTCCAAGACACATATGACCCTGGCAGTGTTCCAATTCATTTGCTGACCATGTCCTTCTAAGTGTTAGAGACATAGATTTGGAGTTCAAAGTAGCCTTGGCGAGTAACAGCTGTGCATATTGTGGATTTTAGGTGGCAGATGTGTAAGCTTTTATTAAACCGAAGTAAATTAACATAATATATATTGAGGTGTATGCACGTTCATACACACTATTATCATCTTGAAGTTTTACTTGTACGTCTTGTACAGCATACGGCAGGATTTGCACGTGAAAAATGTTTGAACAAGATTTAGATGTTGGTTTGAGAGGGTATTGTAATGAGGCAGTGAAAAAAAGCCAAGGATTAAAGAGTTGGATTAGAATATGTGAGATGAAATAAATGCAGTGGGATTCAGCAGAAGAGTTAGGCTCGTGACGTTAATTGTTGCATTACTCATGTGGAATCGAAAAGGATTGCATGGTAAGCATGATATGGAGAATGAAGATTGGCCCAGAGAATCTCATGAGTTCATGTTCATAAATAATTGAGCAGAATTAGGCCATTTGGCCCATCAGGTCTACTCCACCATTCATTCATGGCTGATCTATCTCTCCTTCTTAACCCCATTCTCCTGCCTTCTCCCCATAGCCCCTGACACCCATACTAATCAAGAATCTATCTATCTCTGCCTTAAAAATATTGTTTGACTTGGCCTCCACAGCCTTCTGTGGCATTGAATTTCACAGATTCACTACCATCTCATTAGAACTGACAAGTTTATGACAGAATGGATGGATTGAATCGTTCCACTGACAGGGGAATCAGTAATCAGATTTAAGATATTTAGCAAAAAACATTAAAGGGGATGAGTGTTTTTTTTTAATAATTGTGTTGTGATCTAGATTATATGGCTTTAAAGAATGCTGGGTCTCTTCAACAGCAAATATAGAAGAAGAAGATATATACTTGAGGGGGTACAGTTCATCGACCTTCATGGGTGAAAGGAGCAGGGCGTAACAAGTGTTTTATGACTGTTGGCAGAGCAGTTTCGATCCTGGGATAAATAAAGTTCTATCGTATCGTATCATAATCACGAATCTGTCAATCTCCACCTTAAAGATAACCATTGACTTGGCCTCCACAGCCTTCTGTGACAATGTATTCCACAGATTCACCATCCTCTGACCAAAGAAATTCCTTCTCATCTCCTTTGTAAAGATATCATGATGTGACAGGTCCGTCTTTTATCCATCCAACATTTTGTTTATTGCAATATTTCGATTTGTTATTTTTGTTTGTTTTTTGTACTTTGCATATTGTACATTTTGGTTTAACATTACAAAACTAGACAGATCCAATGGATTCAAGATTCAAGAGATTCAAGAGAGTGTATTGTCATGTGTCCCAGATAGGACAATGACATTCTTGCTTTACTTCAGCACAACAGAATATAGTGGGCATAAATAAATACAGAACAGTTCAGTGTGTACACATACAATTGTAAATATATATACACACATAAATAAGCATATAAAGTGCAATAGGCTATAAAAGTTCAGATTTTTGTTTGAGTTGAGCTTAATATGGCTGTGGGGAAGTAGCTATTCCTGAACCTGGATGTTGCAGATTTCAGGTTCCTGTACCTTCTACCTGAAGGCAATGGGATTCAATCCTTAACCATCCCATTGTAATCCAGATCCCGTTGTCAAAGGTAATGAATCTGAGTAGATCACAAAGTGCCGGAGTAACTCGGCAGGTCAGGCAGCATCTGTGGAGGGAATGGACAGGTGACATTTTGGGTCAGGACTCTTCCTCAGACTGATTGTGGTAGGGTGGAGAAATGGTGGAAATGGGAGGTGAGAGAAGGACTAAGCTCAAAAATAATGACTAAACAAAGAGCAAAATATTTAGACATTGCATTGATCTGAATATTTGAGCACCTGTTATGTTGTCTTTTGAGTCTCTCTGGCTCCCTCAGGAAAATACAGAAAGTTGCATTGTACGAAGAATGGTTGTTATCTCAGTCATTCGATTAAAATGTATCCTATCATCATTAAATGGGTTAATTGATTATTAATGTCATTGTTGTTCATGGATGTTGCTTGTGCAAATTATGTTGCTCCCACCCCCACGGGTCTCGGGCAGATGTGGCTCGCCAGCCTGGGAAGGCAGTCCATCTAGGAGAGGGAAAACTCTGATTTAAAACCTCCACTGCCTTGTGGCCATATCCAGTCATGGAAAAGGCTCCAGGAGTAAACCTCAAGAAAATCCAGAGTCGGAGCCTCTAAGGCAGTTTGTTGTTGTCTACAACCTCGCTCTGGTAGCTTCTGCGACAGCGCTGGTGCCAAACTGTAACGGCCCTGCTGTTTCTTTGGATCGATTGGCGATGTGGGGAGGGGAGACGTGCTGCATGGGCAACAGCCTGTCCTCCATATGACATCACCCAGGCTTGCATCTGACCAGGATGCATCACCCATGGCCATTCATGATCGAGGGGGGCCTACTAGGTTCTGCTACCAAAACTGACTAGTCTGGAAGCCTACTTTCTGGTTATTGTCTATAGATTCCCGAGAGGCATGGAAAAACTAATGTAGAGGTGGAAGGATTCATTAAAAGTGCTGTCAGTTTGTGAGCAGTAATTTATCATCTTGTGTGGATCACCAAAGCCTTTTAATGGTTTTTAAATAGACATTGTTAATGATATCCTGTGACAGACACAGGCTGTATCAAGAAGAATCTATATACAACCATGTGGTCTTTTCTTGTTTTTATGGCTGCAAACATTGACAAGTCACATTGAGTATTAATTTTCGCTTTATCGGCTACTCAAAAGCATTACATCAATAACTTGACTTCCTGTCATCAGGCTTTTGAAATCTTTTCAAAAAGTCATTAAGTATTGTTCCATGATTCTGAATATGCATTTGTACCCACACTGTTCTTTGACACTAATTTATCTCCTCAGCAACCTCAGAAAACACACAACAGCCCTGGTAGAGACAAAATGAAGCTAATCAGCCCACAGAGAAAGGCCAAATATTGGTACAGATAGTTTCCATTGGTTTTGTTTTGTTTAATTTGCTGTCACGTGTACTAAGGTACAGTGAAAAGCTTTTTTGTTGTGCGCTATCCTGTCAGCAGAAAGACTATACTGATTAAAGTCAAGCTGTCCCGCTAGAATTTAGGAGATTGATGGGGGATCTTATAGAAACTTACAAAATTCTTAACGGGTTGGACAGGCTAGATGCAGGAGGATTGTTCCCGATGTTGGGGAAGTCCAGAACAAGGGGTCACAGTTTAAGGGTAAGGGGGAAATCTTTTAGGACCGAGATGAGAAAAATATTTTTCACACAGAGAGTGGTGAATCTCTGGAATTCTCTGCCACAGAAGGTAGTTGAGGCCTGTTCATTGGCTATATTTAAGAGGGAGTGAGATGTGGCCCTTGTGGCTAAAGGGATCAGGAGGTATGGAGAGAAGGCAGGAACGGGATATTGAGTTGGATGATCAGCCATGATCATATTGAATGGCGGTGCAGGCTCGAATGGCCTGCTCCTCCACCTATTTTCTATGTTTGTATGTTTCTATGTCCGCAGTGTGCAGATACAATATAAAGGGAATAACATTCAGTGCTAGATAAAGTCCAATTAAAGATAGTCCGAGGGTCTCCAGTGAGGTAAATGATAGCTCAGGACTGGTCTCTAATTGGTGATGAGATGGTTCAGTTGCCTTATAACAGCTGGGAAGAAACTGTCCCTGAATCTGAAGGTATCTGTTTTCACACTTCTGTACCTCTTTCCTGATGGGAGAGGGGTGAAGTGGGAGGGTCCGGGGTGTGACTCTTCCTTGATTGTGCTGGTGGCCTTGCCGAGGCAGTGTGGATTGTAGACGGAGTCAATGAAAGGGATGTTGGTTTGCATGATGGTATGGGCTGCGTCCACAATTCTCTGCAATTTCTTACGGTCTTGGATGGAGCAGTTCCCAAACCATGCTATGATGCATCCGGATAAAATGCTTTCCACGACGCATCTGTAGAAGTTGGCGACAGTTGTTGGGGACATACCGAACTTTCAAAGCCTTCTGAAGCCCCTGCCCTACTTTCACAACCTAATTTGCGACCTCTGACGACCTTAAACGACCTAAAAAGAAAACAAGGTCGCGGTAACCTACGACCTCCCATGACTATGTGTACGACCTCCTATGACCTTCCACGACTATGTGTACGACCTCCTACCACTATGTTGAAGACTTCCCACGACTATGAAGAAGACTTCCTTCGACTATGTTGAAGACTGGCTTCGACCATGCACGTTTTACTGCTGTTTGCTTCAGCAGCCTTTTAAGAAAGGCAGAAGGGGAAGAGCAAGGGTAAAGAGGAAGAACAAGAAGAGGTCTCAATGGGTGAATGGAGATGATGTGATGGACTGTCCCAGTACACCAGATGTCTGGAAGAGAGTGGTGCTGGGCTTTGACAAAAGATGGAACTTTAAGCACACATGTGGGGCACTGGATGGCAAGCATGCCATTTTTGTCCCTGTCCCCCTCATTTTCCTTTTTGTTCAGGATGGCATTCTGCTGGAATAATTCGTCAAGGTCCCCCTCCTGCTGCCTGGTGCAAGTGTAGGGCATAACCATCCTCCAGCCCTCCCTCACCACCAATGGGGCATCTGCCTCTGATGCTGTGTCAGACACAGGAGAAAGGGCTGCTTTGCTGCCTTCAATTGAGGCAGTGAAGGATGGGGTGGTGGTGGGGACATATACTACCACCCTGGTCTCCTCCTCCAGGGGTCTCTCATGCAGGGCTACCTCCTCCTGCACTATCACCTCCTGTGGCATCACCTGCTGCCACTCCTCCTCTTGGGTGGGCAACACCTGCATGGCCATTTTGTTTTAGGGTTGTGCCCTCCTGGGCTGCTGCTTTTTTGTTGCCATCTCTAAAACATGTCTCCTCTCCAAAAACTCTCCAGCAATGAATGAACCTGCCTTGGATTGACAGAGGTGACGTTCTGCTGTTTAAATAGCCTTTTTTTCCCTACTGATCATTTTTTTCACCCCGGAGTTATTACCTTCGGCTGCCTCTGACTACCTCCGACTAACTACGACTAGCATCCCGACCTACCTACGAGTAAAAAGTATCGATTTTTTCCATGCCAACTTTTTTTTTACTCGTGGACATTTTCTATCAGGCTAGAAAAAAACACCGCACCGACTTGATGCCACGACTACCTACGACTAGCATCACAAACCTACTACGACCTCGTGGCGACCATGCACGAGTATGAGTCAAGGGCAAACTCGGCAGAGGTCGTGAAAGTGGGACAGGGGCTTAACAAAGTAGAAGCATTGATATGCTTTCTTGGCCATTGCTTTAATATGGCTAGTCCAGGGCAAGTTGCTGGTGATATTTACTCCTAGGAGCTTCAGCTTTCAACCATGTATACCAATGTATACCAGGGTACGTGTACCACTTTGCTTCCTGAAGTCATTCACTATCTCCTTTGTCTTGCTGACATTGAGGGAAAGGTTCTTGTCTTGACACTAGGTTGCAAAGTTCGCAATCTCGTTCATGTACTCCGTCTCGTCATTATTTGGTATCTGGCCCACTACAGCGGTGTTGTCTATTCTATGGGGATTACGAAGTGATATCGTTTTCTAATTAGTGTAACTGTCGTCTTGATTAGCAGCTTTTGCATTTGAGCATAACACAAGAATGACCAAAAGCCCTTTTTAAATTGAATCAAGAGTTTCAAACCATTTGGCAATGGTTTAGATTACATTTGCCTTAAATTACAGGCATTTAATGCTCATAAAAGTGTTGCACTGATCAACTTGCTAAAAATCAGCAAGTCTGATTCTTATTGGAAATAACTGTCATAATAGAATTTTGTTCAGGGTAGTGGAAGGGAGTGTTAAACTGTGGACCGATTTGAATATTGTTCTTTTATGTTTGAAATATTGCTGTAATGCAGGTCAGACTGGTCCTATAAATGCATGTGCCTTGGAATCAAATTGGGTAAAGCCTGGGTTTTATGCATTTCAAATAGGTTTTTTTTCCTCACAGTGAAGCATGATAGTGAAGATTTCCTTGCTTTCGTGTCAGCCTGGAAACCCAAGTGGATACTTCCCAGCATGTCATCCTATGGCACAGACCTAATTTATATTTTCAGGATATACTGGACACTATAATTCCAGTGCAGCACTCTATGGTGGCATTGCAGTGGAACTTGGATTAAGTTGTTACAGTGGGTTGGTCATTGGTGATCACTCCCACGGTCCTACTGCACTGGCTTTGATCCGACTCGTTAGTCCCTTATTTATCCTTAATAGTCCTGTACCTTCCTCACACCACAACCTAACAATATTGTTATCAATTATGTTATCAATTATAAAGGCCAGACTTTATAATTCAACAATATCCAGAGCCCAACACTTTGATCTTCTGACTTCTAGCCCATCTATACCTGATTGCCTGAGTGCACAATTCATTAAGGTGAAAGATTTGACCTCTGATGCCCTGATCCTCTTCCCCAAGTGTCCTATCCAATTTACCTTTTGATAGATAACCCAGTCCTTTAACTTCAAGAGCATTCGTGTTGTGATCCTGCTTGGATTGTTTTTACTGGAGTGTTGGAGCCTGAGGGGAGTTCGACCTGAGAGAAGTTTATAAAATTACGTGAATCGTAGATAGCTAAGATAATCAGTCTTTTTCCTAGGATGGAAATGTCAAATACTAGAGGACATGGGTTTAAGATGAGAAGAGAATAAGCAGCTGGAGAGTTAGGGAAGGTCAGAATGGGGAGAGCGGGAGGAGCAAGGGAAGGGGAGAGAACACACTAATAGGCAAGTGAATGGGGAGGGAGCTGGGAGGGGGGAGGTGGGAGGGATGAAGTGAGGCCAGCGAAGAGGGATAGAGGAAGGAGGGAGTGGGGCAAGGAACAGTGGTGGGCAAGATCATGTGTATGCCCACATGTGAGTGTGATACAGCAAGGCTGGTCTCCAATTGTCTTAGACCTCCTTGTCACTGGTCCAAGAGGACATGCCAACTTTCCAAGTGCACCAATAAGGGCAGAGTGGTAGAGGGGGGTTTACATGGACTTGAGATATTAAACAAGGTCCCAAATGGGAGACTGATGGAAAAGGTGAGGGCCTATGGCAGTTTGGCAAGCTGGATCAAAGTTGGCCTGACGACAGGAGACAGAGGCTGATGGTAAAAGGTTGTTTTAGTGATTGGTTGCTTGTGAGTAGCGGTGGTTTCAGAGATTACTACTGGGACCTTTGTTGTTTGTAATATTTGTGAATTATGTGGATGTAGATATAGGAGGCATGATCAGTGAGTTGGCAGATGGCTCAAAGCTTGGTGAGATTGTGGATAATGTGGAGGGTATACTTAATCTGTGGGGGACCTTTGGGAATGAAGGGACCAACACATATATCCTTTATTAATAATAATAATAATATTATAATAATAATAATAATAATCTTTATTACGGACTCAAGGTCCAGACAAGGGGCAACATTACATTAAAAATGCATTGCATATCAAATATCATAAATACATATAAAATCTTGGTATATCACATAAAAACATCATAATTTATATATTTTTTAAACACAATACTTAAGTTAAAAATCCAGATTAAAAGATAATAAAATATATAACTAATAAAATATAAGAACTGAGAAAATCAATTAGAATTAAATTAGAAATAGAAATCTGCCAAAGAGAAAGAGAAAACAATTATTTTGGAAAAGGGTTTAAAATTGACCAAAGGTTCACTTCTTTTCGTAAATGACAACTGCTTTGATAATTTAGTTTCCTTATTAGTTCACAGGCTAATACTCTGCTGCCATCTGACGGGCAGAAGATAGGCTCTTCCTTCTCAGTATTATCAGTTCCAACGAGTTTCATCCTTAATTGCCACTGCACTGATGAATTGCTTTCTTGTGCTACTTCTATCCATGTGGTGAAGCTATTTCCACAGAACCTTTGGTAGCAAGTTCTAAAGATTTTGAGCCTGAGGATTTTGAGCCTGTAACTATAAAGAAATGTTGGTTGTGGCACAATAGTGCAGCGGTAGAGTTGCTGCATTACAGCGCCAGAGACCCAGGTTCGATCCTGACTGCGGGTGCTGTCTGTACGGTGTTTGTATGTTCTCTATGTGACCACGTGGATTTTTTCTGCTCCGGTTTCTTTCCACACTCCAAAGACGTACTTGTTTCCAGGTTAATTGGTTTTGGTGAAAAAATATGTAAATTGTCCATAGTGTTATCATGTACAGGAACGGTCTCAGTGGCCAAAGGCCCTGTTTCCGCATTGTATCTCCAAAGATTAAAGAATGGTGATAGATTTCTAAATGAGACTGGCGTATGACATCGAAGAGATCTTTGAAGCAGTGGCTTTTCCAGGTTCTTAAGATTGCAGATTGGCAATTGCTGTTCAAAATACCTGGTCAGTTTGCAGCTGTGCATTTTGTTATTTCATATTTTAAGGATTTGGAATATTGCTGGCAAAGCCAATATTAATTGCCCATCCCTAATTGCTCTCGAGAAGGTAGTAGTCCTTCCTTTCATGATACTTACAGAGGCAGCTGCAGAGTTTAGAATCAATGAAGAAATGGCTATATATTTCCAAGTCTGGATGGTTTGTGACTTTTGTCGTGGCCCAAATGGGCTTAAACAGACAGAAATGCAAATAAAACCAGTATAAGCAGTAATCTCTTTATTTCACCAGGCGGGTGTAGTAAAACTCTTTACAGAATGCTGATAACAGACTATACAGAGAAGTCCTACACAAAGGGACAATGATTTCAGTACATGTATATATACCCTTTTACTCAACGATTCAGCAACACGTTATCTGTAATGTTTAGTACAGCCTGTTGCTCCTTAAGATTGACAGATCCTTAAGATTGACAGCATCAGAAGATTGACAGGTTCTTCTGACAGAGGAAGGGGTAGCCATATATGGTTATATGAGAAGGTTATATTTCTGCAGAACAAGCATTTTGGTTTTTTCTACTTATGACGCACATCACAATCTTTTGGAACGGGGTTAGTTCCTATATTTATGTTATTGAGGAGACATTCGTGAAACTTGTGCTTGTTATCTAGCTTATGTTATTGGAAAGAGGAACATCAATAGTCTGCTGACCTTGTTAATGTACTGAAGCAAGGGTTAGTGCTTTTTTGCTAGCTAGCAATTTAATAGGTGAAAGCCTGTCTTAGTTTCATCGGAATCCATTTTGTATTTTTAAATCATTATTAACTTCCATACTTGGAGAGCACTATGTAGGTGGGGGTATTTCTATGCACTGCTAGGCTTGTTAATTTTATTAAAGGTAGCAGGTTTAGAGATCCTGTCAGTCAGCATAGTCTAGTCTCCAGGCCAATCAACTATCGTTCTGTATAGTGTTGAGGATCCTGGATGTTGGTGGAACTTCACTCATTCAGGCAAGTGTTGAGTATTCCCTCTCAATGCTTATCTGAAAATCAAAAGAAGAGATACTACAAGCTTTTTCAAAGATGGTTATCTTCTAGTGTGCATGCTACTTGATCCTTATCATTGCCCACAGCATTTCTTATAATGGGAAAATTCACAAAATGCTGGAGGAACTCAAAGGGTCAGGCAGCATCTCTGAAGAACATAGAGATAGGTGACCTTTCGGGTCGGGACATTTCCCTTCTCATACATTTTTTATATTTAATAGAATTCCTACTCCATTGGCATGTCTAGAAATTAAATGTACCTAGCATTTGATATCAGAATAGACACTTTCTATTTTTTCTTTGCAAAATTGCATGCCACTTATTGTACATTTGTAAAATGAGCATTCATTCGCAGAATAGACAAAAGACAATAGACAAAAGGCGCAGGAGTAGCCCATTCGGACCTTTGAGCCAGCATTGTCATTCACTGTGATCATGGCTAATCATCCACAATCAGTGCCCCGTTCTGCCATCTCTCCATATCCCTTGACTCTGCTATCTTTAATATAGAAACATAGAAAATAGATGCAGGAGTAGGCCATTCGGCCCTTCGAGCCTGCACCGCCATTCAATATGATCATGGCTGATCATCCAACTCAGTATCCTGTACCTGCCTTCTCTCCATACCCCCTGATCCCTTTAGCCACAAGGGCCACATCTAACTCCCTTTTAAATATATCCGATGAACTGGCCTCAACTACCTTCTGTGGCAGAGAATTCCAGAGATTCACCACTCTCTGTGTGAAAAATGTTTTCTTCATCTCGGTCCTAAAAGATTTCCCCCTTATCCTTAAACTGTGACCCCCTTGTTCTGGACTTCCCCAACATCGGGAACAATCTTCCTGCATCCAGCCTGTCCAACCCCTTAAGAATTTTGTAAGTTTCTATAAGATCCCCCCTCAATCTTCTAAATTCTAGCGAGTACAAACCGAGCCTATCCAGTCTTTCTTCATATGAAAGTCCTGATATCCCAGGAATCAGTCTGGTAAACCTTCTCTGTACTCCCTCTATGGCAAGAAGGTCTTTCCTCAGATTAGGAGACCAAAACTGTATGCAATACTCCAGGTGTGGTCTCACCAAGACCCTGTACAACTGCAGTAGAACCTCCCTGTTCCTATACTCAAATCCTTTTGCTATGAATGCTAACATACCATTCGCTTTCTTCACTGCCTGCTGCACCTGCATGCCTACTTTTGATGACTGGTGTACCATGACGCCCAGGTCTCGTTGTATCTCCCCTTTTCCTAATTGGCCACCATTCAGATAAAAGTCTACTTTCCTGTTTTTGCCACCAAAGTGGATAACCTCACATTTATCCACATTATACTGCATCTGCCATGCATTTCTCCACTCACCCAGCCTATCCAAGTCACCTTGCAGCCTCCGAACATCCTCCTCACAACTAACACTGCCCCCCAGCTTCGTGTCATCCGCAAACTTGGAGATGTTGCATTCAATTCCCTCGTCCAAATCATTAATCATTAATATATATCGTAAATAGCTGGGGTCCCCACTCGTCACTGCCTGCCATTGTGAAAAGGACCCATTTACTCCTACTCTTTGCGTAAGAGCTCTATCTAGATCTCTCTAGAAAGCATCCAGAGAATCAGCCTCCACTGCCTACTGAGGCAGAGAATTCCACAGATTCACAACTCTCTGGGTGAAAAGGTTTTTCCTCATCTCCGTTCTAAATGGCCTACCCCTTATTCTTAAACTGTGGCTCCTGGTTCTGGACTACCCCAACATCAGCAATATGTTTCCTGCCTCTAGCGTGTCCAATCCCTTAATAATTTTATGTTTCAATAAGATCTGCTCATCCTTCTAAATTCCAGTGTATACATCAAGCCCAGTCGCTCCATTCTTTCAACATATGACAATCCCGCCATCCCGGGAATTAACCTCGTGAACCGACGCTGCACTCCCTCAATAGCAAGAATATCCTTCCTCAAATTTGAAGGCCAAAACTGTACACAATACTCCAGGTGTGGTCTCACCAGGGCCCTGAACAACTGCAGAAGGACCTCTTTGCTCCGATACTCAACTCCTCTAGTTATGAAGGCCAACATGCCATTATCTTTTTTCACTGCCCGCTGTACCTGCATGCTTACTTTCATCTACGGGTGTCTGGGGTTATGGGGAGTAGGCAGGAGAATGGGGTTAGGAGGTTAAAATCAGCCATGAAGAGGCCTAATTCTGGTCCTATCATAAGTGACATGATCTATGATAAGTCTGAAGAAGGGTCTCGACCCAAAACGTCACCTATTCCTTCGCTCCATAGATGCTGCCTCACCTGCTGAGTTTCTCCGGCATTTTTGTCCACCTATGATAATTATTAGATGAGATGTGTTTTTGTGTGAGATAATAAATTAACAACATTCTTTGGTGAAAGAGCTGTAAAATAATGTAAGAAATGGTGGCATAGACTAAAACGCAAAAATACCACTGCCACACATTCCTTCTGTATAAATCCAGAGCTTTAATAATGGAACACTGTGCAGGTGTACTGTTTGCTGCAAATTTATAGGAAGCTATAGACCTTCCTTGAATTAGGTTTGCACAAATTTTCACAATCTCTGAAATGAGCAGACAAATTAAACAAAGGAAAGAGGAGTTTCCAAATGTGGAGGGACAGGCTGAAGAGTATCTTATCTACCAATGTCAGGAGTGAGAAAATTGCAGTTGGGCACCAGTTCTTTTGAAGAGTTTGAGTTTTTGGAGAAGGCCATCATGTGAAATTATTATGAAGTACCAGCTGAAAATAGGCATATTATTAGCTTCCGGCACACATGACTGCTAGGTCTTATTTATCATTCTCACATAATTTGACCTTTTGGTTACGTTACATATATAATAAGTGTTATCACTTTCCCATCTGTAGTAATTACCTGTTCTTTGTACTGTACTGTATGTGTCCTCTTTTTCTTTGTACCACACGTCAATAAACTAGTCTTAGTAACACCAGATGTTCAGATGCACATTGCTGGCAAATACAAGACCCGTATCTAAAGCAGAAGTCTTTTGATACAGCTATATAACCTACATTTATGCTCTAAAGTCAACAGCAGCTTGCAGCTGAGCAGATGTATGCCTGAGGAGGGCATGGTAATCCTTTTGATAGATGTAATCATTGCTCCTTTTTGTTAAAACAGATGACGTATTGCAGCTATGAGCACAAATGTTTGACATCCAGAATTGTTCGGAAGCGATAATTTGGTAAAAAACAGTTTTAACGAAAATCTCACAATAAACGTGCAAGTGCCAAAACAGGAACAGTGGGGGTTAAATTACAAGAAAGGTAATCCAAAGGCCAGGACCAACCACCAGAGGCATGAGTTTATGGAACGTAGAACAATGCAAATAGACACTAAATGCTGGAGTAACTCAGCGTGACAGGCAGCATCTCTAGAGAGAAGGAAGGGGTGACGTTTCGGGTTGAGACCCTTCTTCAGACGGCAGTTCAGTACAATGTAGTACAAGTACAGGTCCTTCAGACCATTATAACTGCGCTGACCATGATACCAATCTAAACCCTTCTGCCTGCATATGTTTCATATCCTTCCATCCCCTGCATATCCGTGTATCTGTCTGAATGCCTTTTAAACATCATTATCGTATCTGCTTCCATCAACCCCTCTGGCAATGAGTTCCAGGCATCCTGTGTAAAAAGGATTTTCCCTGCAAATCTGCTTTAAACTTTCCCGCTCTTACCTTGAAGTTTTGCCCACTAGTATTTGATTTGAAAAAGATTCCGACTATAGGGTGGTCACGATGGCGCAGCGATGGAGTTACTGCCTTACAGCGAATGCAGCGCCGGAGACCCGGGTTCGATCCCGACTACGGGTTCTGTCTGTACGGAGTTTGTATATTCTTCCCGTGACCTGCTTGGGTTTTCTCCGAGATATTCGGTTTCATCCCACACTCCAAAGACGTACAGGTTTGTAGGTTAATTGGCTTGATAAATGTAAAAATTGTCCCTAGTGGGTGTAGGATGGTGAAATGTGTAGGGATCGCTGGTCAGCGCGGACCCAGTGGGCCGAAGGGCCTGTTTCCGCGCTGTATCTCTAAACTAAACTAATACACTATCCATGCTTCTCATAATTTTAAATAATTCTATTAGGGTCAACCCTCCAACTTAGAGAAAACAATCCAAGTTTATCCAACCTCTCATTATAGCTAATACGCTCCAATCATGGTGAAATCCTTCTCCACCCTCTACAAAGCATCAACATCTTTCCCTTAGTGTGGTAACCAGAACTACACACAATACGCCAAACGTTTCCGAACCAAAATTTTATTCAGTTCAAATCCCACCGAAATAGCTGTGCAATTCATTTGAGTTAATGAAATAATCGGGAACTTTTAAAATACATTGCTTCAGTTGCATGATGGCGCTGGAACATAGCAACTGTATGCCGTCCCAGAAGAGGATCGACTAACAATTATTTCACTCTTTTGCTTGCTCTATAATGTACTCATGTATAGTATGATTTGAACTACAAAAACTTTCTTGTGTACGCTTAACAAATTCCATTCCATCTAAATCTCTTGTACTAAGGCAATTCCAGTCAATATTGGGAAAGTTAAAATTCCCCTCTTCTATAACCCAATTGCTCACAGCTTTCTGCAATTTGCTGATCTGCAATTGGGAGGCTGCAGTATAACCCCAGCAAATTGGTCCCCCTTCTGTTATTCCTAAATTCTACCCATATGTCCTTGTTGGATGATCCCATCAGGATATCCTCTATAAGTACTGAAATTATGTTCTCCTTAATCAGAGGTGTTATTTTCCGTCCTCTTCTGCAACCCTCTATCATGCCTGAATCTATTGTACCCTGGAATATTAACTAGCAGCTAACTGCATGTCTGTTCTCATCACTGATGAATCCCCCACCACTACCAGGACTTTTCCTTCTCCCAGAGCCATCAGTGTTGCCAAAAACACTGCAGCTGCTATTGCTTTCCTCTGTGAAGCCACCTCCGTCCAACAGTATACAAAACAGTGCCTGCGAGGAAGGGAAATGGCCACAGGGGATTCCTGCATCGCCTGCCTGCCCTGACTACCATTCCTGGAGGTCAACTATCCCCTTTCTCTCTTTAGCTACGTTGGGACCAATTTGCTAAACATACTATGACATTTGCCACATCCTAGGGTTTAGTCTATCTACAGCTCTACCTGCTGAATGTAGTCTAACAGGGATTACAGAAGCTGACCTAGTTTACTAAGCAACTTCAAGTTTGAACTGGAGCCAAAATAAAACAATATCTAATTGAACATATTTTATGCCAATTTCCATGTAGCACCTGTGACTATCAGCAAGTTATGCTCCACATGTGAGATTGGATTACAGCCAACTTCACAGTCAACTTGTACAATGCAGTACAGTGCAGGATATAATTCCCACTCACTTAGGCATTAAAAAAGTAATAATCTTTATATGTAGTCTAGCACCACTAACTTCTGTTTGTAGTTTGTTTGGTTGTTTGTTTGTTTGTCTTTTTGCACAAAGTCCGTGAGCATTGCCACTTTTCATTTCACTGCACATCTCGCATGTGTATGTGACGAATAAACTTGACTTGACTTGACTTTAGTCTTAACTAACAGGAAGTGTACAATAAAATTGTGAATGTTGGAAATATGAAATTAAAGTAAAACATGCAGAAAAAACACAGCAGGTCAGGTAGCAGCTGTGGAATGAGAAACGGTTAACATTTTGGTCAACCTGAAACGTTAACTGTTTCTCTTTCCACAGATGCTGCCTGACTTGCTGAATTTTGCCACCATGTTCGGTACAGTATAATCTTAACTAACTTCAGGAACGGAACTAAATTGAAGTGTCCCAGACCTGAAATGTTAGCTAGTTCTCTTTCCACCAGTGTTGCCTAACCTGTTGTGTTTCAATCATATTCCATTTTTACCTCGGGTTTCCAATATCTGCACAATGTTTTAATTTTCATTTAGTATGAGAGGCACTGAGGTACAATAACACAAAGGTTGTTATACTGCATGAGGAATCCAAAGAAATGCATTAATAGTCCATTGATGCGAGTTCAAATCCCAATGCAGCATCAGGGAAATGAATAAATTAATGAACAAAATAAATCTAGTTCTTAAGGATCGTATCAAGACGAGAAGATAATTGGTATCATTTAGGGAGGATGTTGCCCTCACCAGGTCTGTCCGATGCGCTATAAGACTGTAGAAACAGTGGATTCAGAACTGTTAAGCAAATCATTCAGCTTGAAAGGCAACTGGTATAGATCCAGAGCTTTATCTGTTTCCCTGTCCACAATTTTTAACCTAACCTCAGATTATATCCAGTATTTAATGTTTATATTTTCGACTTTACATCCAAAATAGTAAGGCCCCTTCTTGATCCATTCTAGTGGTTTGTGATAAAGTCTTCATCCCTTTATGTCCAGTTTACGGTTGCATCATTGTTTGTTAACAAATAACAAACGTAAAAATGACACTGAATATTGAGTTGTGAAAGGAAGATAGCCAAAGAATACATGTTTACTTCCAGTATATCAGCTTAATAAATTTGAAAATAATTATTTCTGTTGTCAAAATCTTCTTCACCGTTTTCTTTGAGATTACACATTAACTCCCTGAATTATCACTCTGAGATGATTCTGCAGACGGTCTCACAGTTCTCCACAGCTGAACTTTTATGTGCTCTCTTCTCCTGCCACTAGTGGGCACTCTCAGGGCAGGGTTGTACCAGAGATTAGTACTTGCCTTTGCCTCAAGAATAGATTTTGAATCATGTTCTTTTTTTGAATTTTTATTGGTAAGAATATATTCAAGTTTTTCAACCCGTTTTTTGTAGCAGTAAAAGATGTAAATGTTTAATGATCTCAAAACAATTCCCACAATGATCTATATTTCTATAACTCAAATACATGGTCATCTTCCATTAAAAAATGCAATTGTGCTGGCAAACGCTATATTTTATCCAATGCCTGTTACAATGTACCGGGCTTTTCAATAGTAAATGTAAGCTAAAGAGTGATGACACTTGAACACTTTATCCATAATCCTGCCAGTCAAGAAGGGTCCTGAGCCAAAATATCACCCATGCTTTTTCTCCAGAGATGCTGCCTGATCTGCTGAGTTACTCCAGCACTTTGTGTCTATCTGCCAGTCAGGGCTCTCCAGGTATATATCCAGGTACTGTCCAAATGTGATGAAGGTTTATGCCTCCACCATGCTTTCTGGCAAATATCTCCAGTCCCCTACCATCCTAGGAAGGGAAAATATTTCCTTAACTCCCGTCTAATCCTACCACTTAATAATTTAAAACTGAGCTCCTTAATTATTGGGTAATTCTTTTCTAACTGCAGTGTAAATTGATAGGAATCGACTTTATGCTGACGAAGCTGCATTGATTTAAAAAAAATTGAATGTTTTTCAGATAAAATGGGAGGCCACGACAGTGAACTTTTCATGGATAAGTATTGCAAGGTTTGCTGTGCCATGTTGATCTCCGAAGTTCAAAGGACCACACACTACGAGGTACCTTGTAGTTTTTGACGAACGAATGTAATTATCCAACATTTTGCCCTTAAATGCATATTTTACTTTCTTTTTGATAGAATTTAGAAGACCCAGTTATGTTCATTGCCTCATTTTCTAAAACACCTTCTGTAGTAATGTGAAGTTCTTGGTTTGAATGACAGCGCCATTTATTCAAGCTTGCTCATGAAGTGCGATGTTCTTCAAACTCCATTTCAATGTCAAATAGTACCCAACCATTAACTGTCTCTTTTCATAATTTAGGTGACCTCTCATTTGAAAAAATAAGTTTATTTTTCATTGTGATAAGAACACTCGGTTTATAATCTTGCCGATTGCAGTGCTTCAACAACATGTGTAACATTGAACAGTACAGTACAGGAACAGCTCATTTGGCTCAAAATGTCTGCGCTGAACATAATGCCAAGATAAATTAATTTCATCTGCTGCACGTGATCCATATCCCTCCATTCCCTGCATATCTATGTGCCTATTTAAATAGTACTATCGTATCTGCTTCCAAAGATATATAGGCATCTGAATTGGGAAACTGAACCCAAAATGCACGGCATAACTCTTGTTAGTTTCTAAGTAAACTAATTTGCAGAGTCATAAATATATTTTTTTTCGAAGAAGTAGGGAATTGTATTGGTTTACCTGAACTGGACAGATGGAATCTTGAATCAGCAGAGCAAATAAAAACTGTATGTTGTCACATTAGGCTAACCTCCTAAAATTCTCTAATCTTTTACATGGTTTGGGAGATTTTGTTAAAATATTGTAAAAATAAGCAGAAACCCCTTTCATAGTGTGTTCCTCTCTATACCACAGATCTCCCTGATGTGCTGTTGTTCATTGACTTGAGTGACTACTTCTTTGTCAGTGAAGTTAATTGAAAATAGTTTAATTCACCACCTGCCCTCTTTTGGAAAAATATTGGAAATACATTTTTGATACTATTTCTGTAGTCTTAGGTATAGATTTACAACCTCATCCTATTACTGCAATTTTTGGGCTACCAATGTTAGATTCTATTAATTTGTCCCGCTCCGCCCATCGGTTGATTGCTTTTACCACATTAATCAGCAGAAGATCTATTTTATTTAAATGGAAAGACTCCAACCCTCCGACCACACTCCAGTGGTATTCTGAAACGATATAATGTTTAAATTTAGAAAAAATCAGGAGTGACATTGTTGAACCCTTGGTTAAATTTGATAAGACTTTGGGAACATTTATTGAACATTTTCATACAACATAAATTGCTCCCTCTTTAACCGTTATAAAAACTATTTTACCACTATAGGGTGGAACGGACTTGACGACAAACAGACTTAAATTGTTGAAATTCTCAATTCAGATTCGGTTTTGCTTTGCTTTGTTTTATTTATTTATTTTATTTTTATTATTATTAATTTTTTTAATTATTTTTTCTTTAGTTTAGGGGGTTTTGTTTTTTCCTTTTTTCTTTTTCTTTTTGTCTTTTTATCTTTTGTGTTTTTTTTACATTTATAAGTTTCCTTTTAAAAATTTAACTATATTTACATGGACCGGGAGGTCTATATTCATTGTGTATTTTGACACTGATCTCATATTAGGTTATACCTGTTATTAATGTTCCCTATGTATCAATACCATTGTTATGTTTATTATTATTCTTTTTGCTCTGTTTTTTATGTTTTATTTGTGTTTTTTTGGAGAGAAAAAACAATAAAAAGATTTTAAAAGAAAAGAAAAGAAAATATTTTAATTCACCACCTGTCCTTTTTGTTTTACAGAGCAAAAAACATGCCAACAAGGTGCGGTTTTACTTCCAAACACACAAAGAAGAAGGCACACCATTAAAGAAAATCAAAACAGAGAATGTTACTGTTGGATTCCAGGTGCGCAGTTATACATTGATGAGGATTCTTATCAAAATTAAAATTACAGTTGAGCTGGTCAATTATTTATTTCTTATGATTTTAAACCTTTCAATGCACTGGTTAGCCCACTTGCCACTCACTCAGAGTCTCACATTTAATTTTGGCATCTCTTAGCGAGGGTGCAGAGGACATTTACTAGAATGGTACCAAGGATGGGAATGATCAATTGTATGAATGCAATAATGAAACTGGGATAAAAACAAAATGGTGGAAGCATTCAGCAGGTTAGGCAACTAACTTGTTTTATCTCCTTTCCAGTTCAGACTGACCTCTTCCGTACATCCAGCATTTTCTGTTTTGAGTTCAAATTTCTAGCATCTGCAGGGATTTTTAATTTTAATTCGTATCCCACCATTTCAGCTATGTTTAAATTTAATTACGAATCTGTAATTTGGAAAAAAAATATGGTGATAATAATAACCAGACTGTTTAAAAAATAAATGATTCCCTGCTGTCTGTCAGGGTGGAAACTTAGCCTACATTGATCCACACTCACCTCTTTTGTTGACTCTTAATGCCTTCTAATATGTCCAGGCAAATCACTTGTTTGTACCATGACTGCTCCATTGAAGCAGAGAAGGAATAAAACTGGGGAGACCACCCGGCATATTCAATGGGATTACCCTTCCATCATTATCCTAAGTGTTACCATTGACCAGAAACCCCATGTGACCATCCACACAAATACCAATGGAGCAAGAAGAATATTTTGCTTGGCCAGCTTACAGCCCAGTGATATGAATATTGATTTCTCTAACTTCAAGTAACCCCGGCATTCCCTCTCACTCCATCCCTCCCCCACCCAAGTTGCACCAACTTCTCGTTTTCACCCAACAGACAGCTAACAATGGCCTGTTTCCTTTATCATTGTTATTTTTAAATCGTGTCATTCGTCACAGATTAACATTGTAGTTGATGCGTATTTACAGGATACTGGAACAAAAGTGGACAAGGATAAATTTTGCCTTTTGTGCAATATGGTTTTCACGTCCCCCACAGCTGCTCAATTCCACTATCATGGCAAAGTCCACGCGAAGCGGCTCAAGCAGCTGGTGGGGAAGCAGCCCTCTGTAACCCAGCCACAGACTGGTAGGTCTAAATCCATGATGCCAATGAGTCCATTCTCTACAGTGTACTTGTTGGCTGATTTGTCTAAGAGCATTTGCTGCCACAAATCCCCTGAGCTCAGTCTCTGGAAAGATGACCCACGCTGCACATTGTCAGATATAGTGTAACTAAATTTAAATGATCAGATAACAAACAAAACTGGAATATTAATTTGAAAGTTATTGTGTAAATTTTATTATGAAAATTTTAATTATGAATATAAAAAAACAAAGTACCCACCCAGATTACTGGAGATTAGGATGAATGCCTAGTCTCTAAACTATTCTGGGCCACTCTTTAGAGTGTTCTGGAATATCTTGGTGTGTTCTGGTGTTAGAATGTCTGTGTTGGAGCTATGTTGGCATTAGAAAGATTGGTTAAAAAGTGTGTTGGAGCAATAATCTTAGTTAAATGAATACTGGAGATCCCTTAAATGTTCACCAGGTCAGGCAGTATCCACTGAGAGGAAACAACAAAGCCTTCCACCTGTTACACATTCTTATCAATATCTTAATTGGGCTTTATTTGTTCCTCTGAATCATTTAGAATTCTTTCTCTTTAAGTATAGTCTGCAGATACTTCCACCTTTCCCTCCAAGTCATGATGGGGCCACAATATTATTTTCAATCATTTTGTAGCATTGTTCCTATATTTCTGTTTCCTTTCTTCAAATCCAAGTTGCAGCATTCCTTGTAATCTCCAGTAATCTGGGTGGGTGCTTTGTTTTATTTTAAATTGATTATTTTCTATTTTATGTCTCCAACACGTCACTACCTTAGAGAACTTTCATAAGTTATTTTCGGCGTTATAAATTATACTGCGTGGAAACAGGTCCTTTGGCCCAACCTGCCCACACCAACCACTTGTCCCATGTACACTAGTCCCACCTGCCTGCATTTGGCCCATATCCCTCTAAACCTGTCCTATACATGTACATGTCTAAATGTTACTTTGCGATAGTACCAGTGTTATCATTCTTTTTTAGCTAATGGATTTGTTAGTCTAATAATTAATAAACTGAATCAATCATGATTAAATTTCCATAATAATAATTTTCAAATTAATATTCCGGTTACCATCTTTTGAGAAATCAAAGCTCTTTGACTTGGAGACGATTGGATTTTTCTCTGATATGTTTACAGAGTTTTTGGCAGCCTTGCATGTTGGAATTATAATTCAATTCAGTTTATTTTGTTATCACATGTACCAAGGTATAGTGAAAAGCTTTTGTTACGTGCTAACCAGTCAGCGGAAAGACAATACATGATTACAACCGATCCATTTACAGTATAGATACAAGATAAGGGAATAATGTTTATGCAAGGTCAAGCCAGCAAAGTCCAATCAAGGATAGTTTGTGGGTCACCATTGAGGTAGATAGTAGTTCAGCACTTCCTTCTGGTTGTGGTAGGATGATTCAGTTGGCTGATAACAGCTGGGAAGAAATTCCCTGAATCTGGTGGTATGCGTTTTCACATTTCTATACCTCTTGCCTGATGAGAAAGGGGAGAAGAGGGAGTGGCCAGGGTGCGACTCATCCTTGATTATGCTGCTGGCCTTGCTGAGGCAGCGTGACGTATAAATGGAGTCAGTAGAAGGGAGGTTGGTTTGTGTGGTGGCCTGGGCTGCGTCCACAATTCGCTGTAATTTCTTGTGGTTTTGGATGGAACTGTTCCCAAACCAAGCTGTGATGCATCCTGATAAAATGCTTTCTATGGTGCATCCGTAGAAGTTGTTGAGAGTTGTCGGAGACATGCCAAACTTCCTAAGCCTTCTAATGAAGTAGAGGCGTTGCTGTGCTGTGCAATATGGGTGGTCCAGGAGAAGTTGTTGGTGATATTGTCTGGGAATTTGAAGTTTTTTACTTTACTTCGGCACCGTCAATGTAAACTGGGGTATGTGTACCACTTCACTTCCTGAACTCGATCACTATCTCCTTCGTCTTGCTGACTTTGAGCAAAAGGTTGTTTCCTCCACACCAGGACACGAGGTTCTCAATCTCCTTCCTGAACTCCGTCTCAACATTATATGATATCCGTCCCACAATGGTGGTGTCATCTGTGAATTTGACAATTGAATTAGATTTGTACTTGGCTGCGCAGTCATTGGTGTACAAGGAGTAAAGAAGGGGATGAGAACGCATCCTTGTATAGGACCCATGTTGAGAATCATCGCGGAGGATGATTTGTCCCCTATCCTCACTGGTTGGGATCAGAAAGTCGAAGATCCAGTTGCAGAGATGAGTGCTGACACCGTCCCGCGAGTTTGGTGATAAGCTAGGATGGTATAATGATATTAAAGACAGAGCTGTAGTCTATGAATAGGAGTCTGACGTACAGTAGGTGTCTCTCTTATCCAGGAGTTTTAGGGTTGAATGTTGGGCGAGGGCAATGACATCATCCGTGGACCTGTTGTGGCGGTAGGCGGACTTCAGGGGGTCAAGGCCACTGGATAAATGTTTTAACAAATTATATTCATGTATAAACTAATTTTTAAAGGAATGAATTAAATACAGTATCTCATTGCTTACCTAAAGATTGGAATGAAATGTTTAAGAATTAAATTTTGATTTAAATTTGTGTAGAAAATTTGGAAATGCGAAATAATAGCCTCTAAATGACATGTTTTACGACCCCATGACTTATGCCCTTATTCCAATCTATTTTTGTTGGTCAATTTTCTGTATTAATTAATTCAGAATGTCCCTACCAATTGTAGAATCTGTTTAGTAATTAAAAACAATATAATATTTCAGAATATCAATGTGAAGTGCAGAATCTGAATCAATGTGGCCATAACTTTGCATTCCAGTGGAGCTTTCTATCACAGTACCCACGAGTGTGGCAAGTGCACCTCCAGAGCTGAATACATCTGTACAGAGTGAGGAATCTGAAAGGATCACACAAGAATCGACCGAGGAAGCCTCTGCAACACCCTCTACAGCTCTGGATCAGGAAGATCCGAACAGGTACTGCAAACTTTGCAGCGCCTCCTTTAACAATCCACTGATGGCCCAGCAACATTACATCGGCAAGAAGCACACAAAAAATGACACAAGGAGACAACTGATGGACGAACTGGGTAAGGAGGCTGATTCTTCTGAAAAAAATGGTGAGTAAATACAAGCATAAGTGCATTGGAAGTGAAACTCCACTTTTTAAAAAGGGAGGGAGAGAGAAAACGGGGAATTACAGACCAGTTAGTCTAACATCGGTAGTGGGGAAACTGATAGTCAGTTATTAAAGATGGGATAGCAGCACATTTGGGAAAGTGGTGAAATCATTGGACAAAGTCAGCATGGATTTACAAAAGGTAAATCATGTCTGACGAATCTTATAGAATTTTTCGAGGATGTAACTAGTAGAGTGGATAGGGGAGTACCAGTGGATGTGTTATATCTGGACTTTCAGAAGGCTTTCGACCCAAGGTTCCACATAAGAGATTAGTATACAAACTTAAAGCACACGGTATTGAGGGTTCAGTATTGATGTAGATAGAGAACTGGCTGGCAAACAGGAAGCAAAGAGTAGGAGTAAACGGGTCCTTTTCAGAATGGCAGGCAGTGACTAGTGGGGTACCGCAAGGCTCAGTGCTGGGACCCCAGCTATTTACAATATATATTAATGATTTGGACAAGGGAATTGAATGCAACATCTCCAAGTTTGCGGATGACACGAAGCTGGGAGGCAGTGTTAGCTGTGAGGAGGATGCTAGGATGCTGCAAGGTGACTTGGATAGGCTGGGTGAGTGGGCAAATGCATGGCAGATGCAGTATAATATGGATACATGTGAGGTTATTCACTTTGGTGGCAAAAACAGGAAAGCTGACTATTATCTAAATGGAGGCCGATTCGGAAAAGGGGAGATGCAACGAGACCTGGGTGTCATGGTACACCAGTCATTGTCAGTAGGCATGCAGGTGCAGCAGGCAGTAAAGAAAGCAAATGGTATGTTGGCATTCATAGCAAAAGGATTTGAGTATATAGGTTGTACAGGGTCTTGGTGAGACTACACCTGGAGTATTGCGTACAGTTTTGGTCTCCAAATCTGAGGATGGACATTATTGCCATAGAGGGAGTGCAGAGAAGGTTAACCAGACTGATTCCTGGGATGTCAGGACTTTCTTATGAAGAAAGACTGGATAGACTCGGATTGTACTCGCTAGAATTTAGGAGATTGAGGGGGGATCTTATAGAAACTTACAAAATTCTTAAGGGATTGGACAGGCTAGATGCAGGAAGATTGTTCCTGATGTTGGGGAAGTCCAGGACAAGGGGTCACAGTTTAAGGATAGAGGGGAAATCCTTTAGAATTTGAGAAAAACATTTTTCACGCAGAGAATGGTAAATCTCTGGAACTCCCTGCCACAGAAGGTAGTTGAGGCCAGTTAATTGGCTATATTTAAGAGGGAGTTAGATGTGGCCCTTGTGGCTAGAGGGATCAGGGGGTATGGAGAGAATGCAGGTACGGAATACTGAGTTGGATGATCAGCCATGATCATATTGAATGGCTGAGTATAATTTGAGAGGGGAACATAATTTAAAAAAACTCAATGTCAGAACTCTTAAAAGTATGTGCATAGCAATCTGTGGTGTGAATTTGTGGAATGGTCTGAAACAGGAGATAAAACTTAGCACAAGCATAGTTCAGTTTAAAAAGATGTACAAAAACACTTGTTTAAAAGGATATTGGGATGAGGATAGGTGATTGTGATATTTGTTATACTGATTGTATTGGGAAGGGTGATTATAGAGTGATGGGTTGTATATATGACTAAGATACTGTATAGTATTTGCGGGTTTTTTCTTTTCTTTTTCTTTTTTTCTTTTTTGTATGGCTTTGTACATATTTGATTAATGTTCAAATGTAAATAATTTGGTGTACATATATATAGTGGCTGGTGTACATATGGTGTACATATAGCTGCTAAATTTGTATGAGATAATTACAAGCAGTTGAATAAGGGGTGGGAATTAATAAGCTTTGGCTTCTTCCTGCTCCTTTTCGGACACATATGATTTCATTTATTTATAGATATTGTTTATGACACTAAATATTTGTGTTTTGTTTTTTGTATGCTGTTTCACACTTGTTTTTTATTCTGTACGAAATAAATAACTAATAAATGGCGGTGCAGGCTCGAAGGGCCGAATAGCCTACTCCTGCACCTATTTTCTATGTTTCTATGAAACGCCAAGTGTAAGTGTGAGCTATAGTTGAGAGGTTGAGTAGGCTGGGTCTCTATTCCATGGAATGCAGGAGGATGAGGGGAGATCTTATAAAGGTATACAAAATCATGAGAGGAATAGATCGGGCACAGAGTCTATTTGCCCAGAGTAGGGGAATCGAGGACCAGAGGACATAGGTTCAAGGTGAAGAGGAAAAGATTTAATAGGAATTCGAGGGGTAACTTTTTCACACAAAGGGTGGTGGGTGTATGGATCAAGCTGCCAGAGGAGGTAGTTGAGGCTGGGACTATCACGTCATTTAAGAAACAGACAAGTACATAGATAGGACAGGTTTGGAGGAATATGGATCAAGCGCAGGCAAATGGGACTAGTGTAGCTGGGATATTGTTAGCCGATGTGGGAGAGTTGGGCCGAAGGGCCTGTTTCCATACTGTATCACTCTATGACTCTAAGCGTAATAGTCTGTACTTATATGGAGAATGATTCACTTATTTACAGCAGTATCAGTAAATGAGAGGAACTATATGGATTGTATAAAATATATTTTTATTTATGTTTATTTATTAAATATATTTTGAGCATTAAATGTTTGTAAATAAGAAATTATGGTTGGAAAACTAATTCACTTTCTGTTTTATAATGGAAACAGGTAATTTTTCATGTGCGATCTGCAACGTTACACTTAATTCCATTAAGCAGTACCAGAGTCACCTGCAAGGATACAAACATCACTTTAAGTAAGCTGTTTACATTTTCTCACACAATTCCCTTTGATTTAATACATGTAATAATTTGAATTTGGTGAAAATGTCATGTGTTTTAAGGGCAGGATTTTTACTGCTGTTTATCAGCTCACACCACTCACCAAAGAAGGAATGGTAGGTGGTGGGGTAGGGGTGCCTGATCTTGAGGTTTCATGGGTCATACCCATGTGGGACAGGCGGAATGGTTTTTGCCTGCTTCATTTAATGTGTGAAATTATCAGGGACAGCGAGAAACTTGAGTGACGAGGTTATAGTCTGGGAGCACTGCGTAATCAATAAAATCACAGCCTATTCAGTAAACTAGCTGGCCTATTCCTAAGAGAAGATTTTGCTCCATTGAAGACCAAAATTGTCCAAAGAAGGAATTGGCTGTTCCAAAAGTAAGATGAGCTGATCAGGGATTTTTTTTTCTTGCAGAGAGAATGAAGTGTCCAACCTAGTGAAGAATACAAAATCAAAGAAATACGACTCGTTCCAGGACGAACTCGATGACTTCATTAAAGTCCAGAAAGCAAGAGGCCTTGTGCCAAAGGTGTGCTTTAGAAAATTTGAGGACAATCCAGAGGAGGAAGAGGAGGAGAGGTGGAGCTTTCACATGGACAACCCACTCCCTCCTGCTGAGTTCCCGTTGGAAGTAATGCAAGGCATCACTCTCCCCAATCCAAGTGGTTTCCACGATGAGCAAACAATGGATGTGGAAACTGAAGTACCACAGTGGCCCTCCTCACAAGGTGACTGGCCAATAACCCAATCTGTACAACGCAGTGACTTTGGCATGGCATATTACACAGAAAGGTTGCCACCTCTGAAACGGACCTGTCCCAAGCACGTTCCAGATCCGCACAGCGCGGACTCAGCTGATGAGTGTAGACCAGTGAGCTCCGATGACAGTGCTGGTTCGTGCAAAAAAGACAAGAGGGGTTGGAAGAAGAAGCGCAGAAGAGTCAAAAGAAACAAGGATGCAGAATCTAAAAGAGATAGCGAGCACGAGAACTACAGGAAAGAGAAGAGTGTTGAAACGGTGGGACTGCAACCAGATACAAATCATACTTATCAGAAACCAGATGAAAGGGACAAAGAGGAACTCGATGTGAGTAAAGAAAAGATGAAACACAAAAAAGATAAAAAAGACCAATATATAGATAAAGAGGAGCTGAAACAAAGACAGAAAAGGCAGAAAAAGAAGAAGGAGGTTGATATAAGAACAGAAGAGGAAAAACTTTGGGATGAATCTATTTTAGGAATTTGATGCAAAAAAAATGACTGTGAACATTGATGCTTGATCATTATTTTAACTTGCTCAGGCACTCTGGGAATAAAATTAATTTTGTTAATAGCACAATTGAATATTTGATTTTTATTTTTTGTCCTGCCCAGTAGGAATTGTTTTGTTTGCTGTTCCAAGACATATTTCAAATTAGCAGTACCTTTAGTCATGAAGGATGTCACTGTTTTAACATGTCCATATACATATTTTGTTAGCTTTGTCTAATCTACAATTGATCTGATCATTTACAGTAAATTGTGAAGTACTGGGCCATTCAAACCTATTCAATAATTAATAAACGGCATGATGATGATTTTGAGTTTTTAAACAATATTGCTTTAGTTGTTGCGATACTATGAAAGTTGCTGGTGAAGGTATGCTCATGGTGTTGGATAGGAAGCTTCAGGAAATATTTCCTTCATTGTTGGTGCGTCCAAATCTTTGGTCCCCTCCCAACAAAACTGGAATACCTTCAACAGAAGAACTTAAGCGGTTTGCGAAGGTGTGCTCACCACCACCATGTCACGGGCAATTGGGGATGGGCTTTCAAACCAGCTCTAGCAGGCAATGCTTACATTCCATAAATAAATATTGCTGTATGAACATTTAATTGTGTGGCATGCTGAACAGCCATCACATACCATCTATATGGCTTGATATTATAACATCCCTTGGCCCACACATTAATGAAAGCTTTTGTCAAATGAAGGCTTTGCGGGCAGGGGTGGGGGTGTGGTGAAGAATATTGAAATAAAGATAACATTTATCGTGTAACAAGCTCCCAAACAATGCTTATTTGATGGATTAACATTTTTTAAACTTCATAATTTTAAAGGATTGTCCATCTACACACAAGGCAGAATGATATTTTGTGCAATGTAATTGTTTTTGTTGGGAATAGTGCATTATGTGACTTACTGTGAATAATGCACTAATACCTGTCCACTCACTGCCTGTTGCAGAGGCCATTGTTTAAAATCTCATGTAAATTTCTGCTATACTGCAAAAATCAAAGGTGCAAAGAAGCAAACGTGGTGCGTTCTGATACATAAAACATTCTCTTGCAACGGAATATGACAACATCCCAGTATTAATAACACTTAATTATTTTTTGCATGATGCAAAGTTCCAATCTCCAGTCTAAACATCAATTAATTTACCAAATATTTACTAAGCACAATTTACTTTTATTATGTTAAAATAACTCATACCTACACACATGCAGCAATGCCTCTGAGCATGTAATCTAGGAACCTAGCTTTAAAATCAAGAGCATTACTGAATACAGCATAGCAAAGTATAGAGTCGTGCATTTTGGTAGTAGGAATAAAGGCTGTTTTCCCAATGGGAGAGAATTCAGAAATCAAAGGGACTTGGGAGTGTTGGTGCAAGATTCTCCAAAAGTTAATTTGAAAGTGAAATTGGTAGTTATGCCCCTGTCCCACTTAGGAAACCTGAACGGAAACCTCTGGAGACTTTGTGCCCCACCCAAGGTTTCCGGATCCCAGAGGTTTTTGTCAGTCTCCCTACCTGCTTCCACTACCTGCAACCACCTGCAACCTCCAGAGGAGGTGTACGAGAATGATCCCACGTACCATTGGGTTAACATATGATGAGTGTTTGACGGCACTCGGCCTGTACTCACTGGTGTTGAGAAAGATGAGGGGGAACCTCATTTAAACTTACCGAATAGTGTAAGGCCTGGATAGAGTGAATGTGCCGATGATGTTTCCACTCGTGGGAAAGACAAGGACCAGAGGCCACAGCCTCAGAATAAAAGGCCATACCTTTAGAAAGGAGATGAGAAGGAATTTATTTAGCCAGAGGGTGGTGAATCTGTGGAATTAATAGCCACAGATGGCTGTGGAGGCCAAATCTTTGGGTATTTTTAAATCGGATATCGACAGGTTCATGATTTGGAACGGTGTCAAAGGTTACAGTGAGAAGGCAGGAGAATTGGGTTGAGAGGGAAAGATAAATTAGGCATGATTGAATGGTGGAGTAGACTTGATCAACTGATCGGCCTAATTCTGTTTCTATGACTTACCTGGTGAATGAAATTTGAGAGCTCAGCCCTACAGTCTAATCAAGCAACAGTCTGTCATACTCTTACAAATTCACTAACATCCTAGATTCTGCCAATACAATCCCATAGAAACAGAAAATAGGTGCAGGAGGAGACCATTCGGCCCTTCGAGCCAGCACCGCCATTCATTGTGATCATGGCTGATCTTCCACAATCAGTAACCCGTGCCTGCCTACTCCCCATATCCCCCGATTCTTCTAGCCCCACTAATTCTCTTTTAAATCCATCCAGTGCATTGGCCGCCACTGCCTTCTGTGGCAGAGAATTCCACAAATTCGCAAGTCTCGGGGTAAAAAAGTTTTTTCTCATCTCAGTTTTAAATGACCTTCCCTTTATTCTTAGACTGTGGTCCCTGGTTCTGGACTCCTCAACATTGGGATTTTTTTTCCTGCATCTAGCTTGTCCTGTCCTTTTATAATTTTATATGTTTCTATAAGAAACCCTCTCATCGTTCTAAATTCCAGTGAATACAAGCCCAATCTTTCCTCATGACAGTCCCGCCATCCCAGGGATTAACCTCGTGAACCTACGCTGCACTGCCTCAATTACAAGGATGTCCTTCCTCTTTACTCCTATACACAAATCCTCTTGTTATGAAGGCCAACATGCCATTAGCTTTCTTCACTGCCTGCCAAATGTGCCGTTATTACTTCTTTAATAATTGACTCCAGCACCTTCCCCACCACCAATGTCAGGCTAACTGGTCTATAATTCCCTGTTTTCTCTCTTGCTCATTTCTTGAAAAGTGGGATAACATTAGCTACCCTCCAATCCCCAGGAACTGATCCTGAATCTATAGAACATTTGAAAATGATCACCAATGCGTCCACAATTTCTAGAGCCACCTTCTTGAGTAACCTGGGATGCAGACCATAGCCTTAGTCCTATCAGTCTACCCAATACCATTTCTCGCCCAATGCAAATTTCCATCCAGTCTCACAAGCAAGACAGACCCACTTGAGGTGGTGGAACATTGATGTGCAGTTGCGATGAGAGTCCACAACATTATCTCTGGTTGCCATGAAGTCTACAAGCTTCAGTTCCGTTGATGGATCTGTAGTCTGTGTTGAAGAACATTTCAAACAAGTGAGAATATTCACCAACAAAAAATCGTGTCAGCCCGAATATTGAAAGGGTGGTTCAAAAGCCATGTGGTTGATGGTAAGAAGTTGCTCTTGAACCGAGAGGTAACGTTTCTCAGGCTCCTGTAGCTTATTCCCGATGGAAGCAGCGAGATGAGAGTGGGATAAGGGTTTTGGTGATATTGTAAATTGCTCGTTCTAAGCTTCCTCGCAGTCTAGTTTCTTTCAAAAACCACTGAATCAAGCACTTGCGCAACTAATCTTTATTTTGACAAAACACAATTACAGTTCCCACCACTGTACCTAACCACCGCGGGTTCGATCCTCGTATCTGCCTGTTCGAGCCCTCTAATCCTCGCTCAAACAAAGACACTCCAGAAGGTCACGCAGTCCTAAGCGCTCCTCCAGAAAATTGACACAGGACCTCGTGGCAGCGGTCTTTTATAGGTTCCTCGAGGGGCCGAACCACATGGGGTTTACAATCTTTGCAAACCAGTTACAGATATCGATTAACCCCATCCATAACAGATATTTCCCTAACCCAATAATACAGTAGCTAATATATTGTATTCAAACAGTGTTTCTCGGAGGAAACTAACATCGCAACATTTACCCTAATATGCAAGAAAATCAAACAAGGCTCAATACCTCATCCAATCAACATTCAGCAAAGTAAAGCTTTGCAAAATTATTTACAATTATTTATAAAGTGTATGTCTGGTTTGCATTCATCCAATGCATTATATGCATTTTGCACCTAATTGTCAGGGTCTGCAGATGTTCCCATTCTCTTCCTGCAGCTCGGATCAAGGCTCTAGACAAACTGGCACCACTCTGCAGCTTGTCCCAATTCTACAGAGAGCACTTTCAAATTGACCAAATGTCCCAGTAGCCCTGAAGGCTTTACTCAATTTTAAGGTCCTAGCCTCTCCAATCTGTCTAGGATTAACAATGTTACGTGCCTTCTTGAGAGAGTACTTTCTGCAGATCCCTTCGATGGTGGTGAGGTCAGTACCCGTGATGGACTGGGCCATGTCCACCAGTTTCTACAGCCTCCTTTGTTCTTGGGCATTGGAATTACAGGACCAGGCCATGTTGGAACCAGTCCGTATGCTCTCCACATACTGTTCACCTGCAGAATACAGTATTCAGCAACATGCTGTGAGGGGAAGGTGGAGAGACTGAAGGGATTGTTAGTGATAATCAAGATTTTACTTCGGAGTCACGTGAGTGACTACGTGAAGAAGGCCGTCCAGGCGCACGCGCGTCATCTCGTCAGACGCATTGGGCTGTGACCGCGGTAGGAGGACGGACCTCCAAGCGGTGAGTGAAAGAAAACCTGAACGTAAGTATTTTACTTTCATTTCAGGCTGCTTTTCTCCGTGGAGACTGCGTGCAGAGACACAGGCAAGTCTTATGTATGGAGAAAGGTGGGAGGAAGAATGGTAAGCGCAGCGCAGTAAGCACTCAATAAGACAAAGTGTCTGAGAGTAGCGGGCGCCCGACTAAAAAGTCGAATGTAACGAAATTACTATTTTACACGGGGGGAAAAGTCCCGTTGAAACTCCCACAGGGACCGAAATGCCTGATGATAAAGATGAATATATGGGCTGACCTGACACGGAGGCAGCACCAGAAATGTCTGAAAGACAATACAGGCGTTGGTCTACAGGAGACCTAGAATATGGAGCAGCACCCAAAAGTGGGCTGCCAATATACAGCTCAATGGAAGAGCTTGATGTACCCCAAAGAGGGACAAAAAAACGTAGGCTTATGAGCGAGCCGTCGCATGAAATACCTGATGATGAATATCCAGGTGAAACTCATTATGAGGAGGAATATCCAGAATATTCTGACAATGAATAATATAAGGACCAGAGCCCATACAAAAAAGAAATGTACCAGGGCTGGCCATAAGTTCTCTAGTCCCAGGAAAAAAGGGACAACCTCTAAAAGAGGATATAGCAGAAGTATAAATACCTGCTTTCACATCATTTGGAAGAACCAATGATGGATGAGATTGAGAACATATATGAAATCCCGCAGAATTGCGATCTGCTAGTAGTCCCATCTGTCAACAGTGAAGTGTGGAGTTATGGGCACTGCAGTATGCGTTCAAGAAATAAGGTTACAGCGGGTACTAAGATTAATGTGGTCAAGCATCACGGCATTGCCAGAGACCTGGAAGAAAAAAATGTGACAAAGTCACATCAGGATGTTATGGGAATGATGTGTAATGCACAATTTGGAATAAACTGTATTTGTAAAAATACGATAAGACCTAACATACATCCTAAGTTTGCAGGGCGCTGTAAACCATCTAATAGACAATTGCCATAACGAAGGCAATATTCATACTAAAGGGTGGCTAGAACTGGTGAAGGAACAAGTCGCTCATACCCGCATACATGATATTGGCGTACGACCCCAGGATGTGGAGGACATGGTTATTCCCACAAGGGGCAAGGTACAAAAAGTGACACCAGCAAATCCTGAGGTAGGTGGTTCTGGTTCTGGGACAAACATATCAGATGTGTCCTATTCACAAATTGGGGGAAAATTACAATTCTTCCTAATAGAAGGGCAACAAATAACATCTGATGCCTATATACTGTACGGAATAATGTGGTTTCGAATTGAATTCTACCAAAAAATGAAAATTCCCCTACTCAACATATTCCAAGACGAATACATGTTCTCTAAAGAAGAGATTAGAATTATTCAAGTAGAACTTGACATATTGAGTAAAAAAGGGGTAATTGAGAAAACAACATCAAAACCACCAGTGCATATCTAGTATTTTCTCTACACCTAAAAAAGGATGGTGGCAGTAGAATCATTTCGACCGTACAAGTCTCAACCCTTTTGTACAGTATAAACATTTCAAAATGGAGACATTTACTTATGCTTTGCAGTTAAATTCAACAAGAGGCTATATGGCAAGCATAGATCTCCAAGATGCGTATTACTCTGTGGCTGTGCAAGGTAAGATCGTAGATATTTGAAATTTATCTGGATGCATCAATTGTGGCAATTCAAAGCATTGCCTTATGGTTTAACCTCAGCCCTAGATTGCTTACTAAACTGCTAAAACCAATCTTAGCATTGTTAAGAGCCCAAGGCCATTTGATAATGGTTTATTTGGATGACATTTAGTTGTGGCACTGAAGCCATAATGACAGCATCAGTTTTAAAAGTCAAATTAACATTCAAAATCTGGGCTTCTTTATCTCCAGATAAATCTAGATTGACACCTAACAATATAATTGATTACTTGGGTTCACTATTAATTCAGAGCACATGAAAGTGATTTACCCAAGGACTAAGGCTGCAGTGAATTGAGGGTTGTAAGGAACTAATTGCAGGCAAACAACCATCAATCAGGCAAGTGACAAGCCTAATTGGCAAACTAATTGTTTCTTTCCAGCTGTTCAGCTTGGCGCACTGCATTACCATCAACTGCAGTGAGCAAAGGTTAAAAGACATTTCGGGTATTTGATAGACCCATGTAACTACCAAACACAGCAATTATGATATAAAATGGTGGATTAATAATGTTGATTGATCTTACAGAAAAATTCTGGTTGAATCACCAGCTATCAGCCTACAAACCGATGCAAGTGCACTAGATTGGGGCGATGCTGATACCATCTTAAGCTGTGGAGATAGATCGTATGCAGAAGAAGAAGCTTTGCTCAAGACACATGGCATTAATTATCTTGAATTACTAAGTGTATTTCATGGGCTTAAAGCCCTTTACCGCAAGGCACAAAATTTGCATGTACAGGTTCAGATTGACAATACTACGGCAGTAGCTTATGTCAATCATATGGGTGGAATCAAATCAGAAGCATTTGACAGATTAGCAAACGGGAATTGGCACTGGTGCATTAAGAGAGACATTTGGTTCTGAAATTTACCTACCAGGTAAATTCAATATATTGCAGACACTAGGTCATGGAAATTTAATGACAATACAGAATGGATGTTAGAAACATAGAACATAGAAAATAGGTGCAGGAGTAGGGCATTCGGCCCTTCGAGCCTGCACTGCCATTCAATATGATCATGGCTGATCATCTAACTCAGTATACTGTTAAACCGTGACATTTTCCATAAGATTGTGAATAAATTTGTGAAACCAGAAATTGACTTGTTTGCATCCAGATTGAACCACTAGTTACCTCAATATGGTTGTGGGAACCAGACCCAGGTACAACAAGGGTACATGTGTTTACGTTAAATTGGGGTGGAATGTTTATATGCATTTCCTCCCTTTTGTCTGATCAGTAGAGTCTACAGAAGATCAAACAAGATAATGCTTCAGGATTGTTTGTGGTTCCAGACTGGCCACACAACCATGGTATCAACTAGTGTTAAAGATGATGACAGAACCTATCAAGACAAGAGAACCTACTCGTGCACCCTGTAACTGGTGATTTCATCATTTACATGATCGTATTGATTTATTGATTTGCAGATTCAAAAAAGGCCATATCTTGGAAGAGACTAACGGATTGCAGTATGTATGTAATTACAGGATCCTGGAGAGATAATACCCAGAAGCAGTATATCTCTTACATTAAGAAACGGGAGCAGTTTGTTCAACACAAAATATTACTAGCATACTGCACACAAGTCAGATGTTGTAGAATTCTTGTCAACATTACATTTTGATGCTAATTTAAGTATAGTGCGATCAACGCTGCAAGGAGTGCCCTCTCTGCATATTTATCGAGAACATCGGAACACCAAGTTCTAGGATCACACCCCTTGATTTGTAGATATATGAAGGGCATCTTTAATGCTAAACCTCCCAGACCGAGATATACGGAAATCTGGGATGTACTCACACTACTTAGGGATTGGAGTCCCATCTCAAATTTGTCTTTGGACAAAATCATTATGAAAGTAGTCATGTTAATGGCTTTAGTCTCAGCCCAAAGAGCACAAACTTTACACAAGTTATGAGTAGACAGAATGGGAATGGCAGAAGAGGAAATTACATTCTATGTCTATGACCTGCTAAAACAGAGCAGACCAGAAGTCTCGGGGTGTAAATTGGTTTTCAGTATTTCCTACAGAAAAGACTAGGTGTAGTTACATATTTGCACTAAATTGAGACCACCAAGCACCTTCGAGGTATAGAATCTGCATTATTTATCAACCATAAATAACCACACAAAAATGTGACAACACAAACAATTTCAAGATGGCTGAATAAGGTGCTATTGGATTCAGGAATTGATACTGAAATTTTTTAAATCTTATTCCATGTGGCAACATCGGCGGCCAAGGATTTGGACGTTCCAATAGACCATATCCTCACGGCCGCAGGATGGTCAAATGAAGGGATGTTTACAAATATTAACACAAAGAGATTGCAGACCCTGGTGTAATTGGTGGTACTGTTTGGATTCAGTAATAAATGTTCCCAGTGATTAAAATGGGACATAATGTTTATCATAAAACAAACCATGAACTGATTAACAAATGTTATGGTTGCATGTTATTGACTGTTTTTCACTCATAGAGTCAATCTAAATGCAGTGATATGCCGGAATTGAATCTACGGCCTGAAATCACAGAAGCTTTAAAATCTTCACGTAGTCACTCACGTGACTCCGAAGTAAAATAGTGAGATTAAACGAGAACTTACCACTGAAGTTTGATCTTTATTTCATGAGGAGTTACGTCGTGGGACTACATGCCCTCCGCTCCCACCCTAATAAAGATCAAAGGTAAGTTAAGTTTGTATCACATAGCTTACTATTATGCTTCGGTATATATAACCTGTGATTTCACACCGCTGCTTTGAAGTTTGACGCGCGTGCGCCTGGACGGCCTTCTTCACGTAGTCCCTCGACGTAATTCCTCATAAAATAAAGATCAAACTTCAAACTGGTAAGTTCTCGTTTAATTTTACTATTATCAAAGTTTGATTCATTTTAACGGTGCTGTCATGGAGAGAGTGGTGAACATTTGTTAAGTTCAAGTTTGGAGGAATTAGAAGAGGAGGGCACACTAGCAGAGTTGCTGTCTCAAAACTCCAATGTCCTGGGTTCAATCCCAACCTTTGGTGCCGTGTGCATCAAATGTGTGTACATTCCCCCTACAACCGCATGGCTTTCCTACAAAGGCTTTGGTTTCCTCCACATCTTCAGGAGAATGCAGGACATGCAATTTATCTGCTAATGGTACTTGTCCCTGAAGTGTCTGCTGGAATCTGGGGGTAGGTGATGGAAATGTTGAGTGAATAAGATTACCGTCTCCTGATTGTAAATAGATATCCAATGGTCAGTGTGGAGTTGGTGGGCTGAAGTACCTCTCTCCATGCTGTTTGAGTACATGACTGTAAGGTAGTTAGACACAAACTGCTGAATCAGTCTGAAGAAGAGTCTTGACCCGAAACGTCACCCATTCCTTCTCTCCAGAGATACTGCCTGTCCCGCTGAGTTACTCCAGCAGTTTGTGCCTACCTTCGATTTAAACCAGCATCTGCAATTCTTTCCTGCACCTTAAGGTGATTGTTTTGTACACTGTCTTGGAGATTTTATTTATAATTTGTGTATAATTTATTTGTTTTACGCATTGTCTCTGTGCCTGTAATGTAACAGTAGCCAATTTTTTCATTGTGTCTGTACCGCCCCCTACTTGTGGAAAACCTGACTTGACTTGAGTGAGGGCTTCTGTAACAACAATAGAAATGCTCCAGATACTCGGCAGATCAGGCAGCAGCTTAATGTTTCCGATCATGACCTTGCACCTATCCTCAGGAGTTGATGTTGAATTCAACAACTTCAAATACCCAAACTTTCCAGGCCAGTTATGATGCAAGGTCAACCATCTATACCATTAACTCTGTTTTCCCCTCTCCAGATGCTCCCTGATTTCCAGCCTTGACTTTTATTCACAATTTCCAGCAGATCTACATTCTACATCTCACTGTTCCAGCATTGTTTCTTTTATTCATTTACTGTTCTCATTCATCGCCCACTATTTACACTCCTCCTGAAAGAAAACCCATGATTGACAAGCATCACCAACAGCATCCTGTCACTTGGACAACCTCGGTATAAACTCTATCACAATCACAATACAACAATACAATACAATACAATTTATTTGTCACTTGAACCTCATAGAGGCTCAAGTGAAATGTTGTTTCTGCAGTCATACATACAAGAAAAAAAAGACCCAAGACACAACACAATTTACACAGACATCCATCACAGCGCATCTCCTCCTCGCTGTGATGGAAGGCAAAAAAAAACGTATCTCTCCCCTGCACTTCCCTCTCCCCCCGATGTCAGAGTCAAAGTCAGAGCCCCCGGCGGGCGATAAACATTGTTAGAAATAATGAATATGAAAAAATTCTATATGTGCACTTAGTTTGTGCAACCTTTGTGCAACTCAAAATGTTGACCATCCCTCTGCCTCCACAGTTGTCACCTGATGCACGGAAGTTCTCCAGCAGTTTGTTTTTTCTTTGCTCCAGATTACAAGACCTTTTGCATTTCCAACATGAGATGCTTGTTTTTGTTCCCTCTTTCCTAGTCTGAGTTGCTAGGATCAATGACCTAAACAGATGCTGCCAGACCTGCTGAGTATCTCCAACATTCTCCGGTCTTATCATAATTCTAGATTCTAGTTCCTGGCACAGACCCCCAGACTGCCACTAACTTGAAAATATTTCTGAAGAAAAAGGGGCAACATTTTCATAAAAAGGGCGGTGGGTGTATGGAACGAGCTGCCAGAGGAGGTAGTTGAGACAGATGCTATCACAATGTTTAAGTAACATTTGGACAGGTACATGGATGACAGGTTTAGAAGGAAATAGGCCAAACGCAGGCAGGTGAGACTAGTGTAGATGGGGCATGTTGGCTGGTGTGGGCAAGTTGGGCCGAAGGGTCTGTTTCCATGCTGTAAGACTCTGTGACTCCATATTTATAAATTTTACTGTCTTTCCATTCCATCTATTATTATAGGAAAAAAGACTATATGTGCACTTAGTTTGTAAACTTATTCATCTCAAGACATTCAGTTAATTATTTTTTCTTTTGCTATTTCACACCCCCAACCCTTGCCCTGTGTTTCTTCAATTTTTGCTTTGTGTTTAGCAACAGGAAATAGCAAGATATGATCGCATCAAGGGTTGTACTGTCAACCACTCATTCTAACCACCCTCGTGTTGGTTTGAAAACAAACGTTGCCTTCTAACCAGCTGGTGATGTGGTAACGCTATTATGTAGGCCAAGATATACAGGTATGAAGGCAATTTACAGGCTTTTTCCTGCAACTTCAAATTTAACCCTTGATACACTTAGATAGAAGCGGAGGGGGATGGGGTGGAATTTTCATCAGAAGTTTCCAGACTGACACATTTTGCTCTATCACTTGAAAGTTACAGAACATAGACAGAACATAGAAACATAGAAAATAGGTGCAGGAGTAGGCCATTCGGTCCTTTGAACCTGCACCATCATTCAATATGATCATGGCTGATCATCCAACTCAGTATCCTGTACATGCCTTCTCTCCATATCCCCTGATCCATTTAGCCGCAAGGGCCACATCTAACTCCCTCTTAAATATAGCCAATGAACTGGCCTCAACTACCTTCTGTGGCAGAGAATTCCAGAGATTCACCACTCTCTGTGTGAAAAATGTTTTTCTCATCTCGGTCCTAAAGGATTTCCCCCTTATCCTTAAACTGTGACCCCTTGTTCTGGACTTCCCCAACATCGGGAACAATCTTCCTGCATCTAGCCTGCATCTAACATAAAAAAAGTACAGCACAGGAACAGGCTCCTTGGGCCATAATATATATACCAAACATGATGCCAAGATAAACTACTTATCTGCCTGCACACGATCCATATCCCTCCATTTCCTGTCTATGGAAAAGCCTTTCAAATGCCACTATCGTATCGGCCTCCACCACCACCCGTGGTAGCCCATTCCAGGCATCCACCACGCGCTATGTAACAAAAAAAAACTCACCCTTTACACTTTAGCTCCCTCTTAAACTTAAGCTGTGCCGTCTAGTCTTTGACAATTCCTCCCTGAGGAGAAGGTTTTGACTGTCTCCCCAATGCCTCTCATAACTTTATAATCTGCTAACACAATCTCCAGCATTCTAAAGAAAACGATTCAAGGTTGTCCAAGTTATTCTTTGAACTAATACCCCCGTATCCTAACAGCATTCTAGTAAACCTTACAGTTGGACAGACTTGGATTGTTTTCTATGGAATGCCAACGGTTGAGGGGAGGCGTGATGGAAGTATAAAAAGATAATGAGAGATTTAGATAGGGTAGACAGTCAGAAACTTTTTTTCCTCCAAGGTGAAATGTCAAAGACAAGAGGGTATAGTTTTAAGCTAAAAGATGCAAAGTTTAAAGGAAATGCGCTGGGCAAATCTTTTTCACAAATCTTTTACTCAGGTGGGTGCCTAGAGCATGCTGCCAGAGGAGGTGGCGGAGGCAAATACGATAGTTAAGAACATAGATATATTTGCGTGCGACAAAGGCAAAACAGTTATAATGGGTGACTTCAATCTACATATAGATTGGGTGAATCAAATTGGCAGGGGTGATGAGGAAGATGATTTCTTGGAATGTATGCGGGATAGTTATCTAAATCAACATGTAGAGGAACCAACGAGAGAGCAGGCTATTTTAGACTGGGTATTGAGTAATGAGGAAGGGTTAGTTAGCAATCTTGTTGTACGTGCCCCCTTGGGCAAGAGTGACCATAATATGGTTGAGTTCTTCATTAGGATGGAGAGTGACATTGTTAATTCAGAAACAATGGTTCTGAACTTAAAGAAAGGTAACTTTGAAGGTATGAGACGTGAATTGGCCAAGATTGACTGGCAATTAATTCTAAAAGGGTTGACGGTGGATATGCAATGGAAGACATTTAAAGGCTGCATGGATGAACTACAAAAATTGTTCATACCAGTTTGGCAAAATAATAAATCAGGGAAGGTAGTAAGTACATCCATGGATAACAAGGGAAATCAGGGATAGTATCAAAGCGAAGGATGATGCGTACAAATTAGCCAGAAAAAACAGCATACCGGAGGACTGGGTGAAATTCAAAGACCAGCAGAGGAGGACAAAGGGCTTAATTAGGAAAGGGAAAGTAGATTATGAAAGAAAACTGGCAGGGAACATAAAAACTGACTGCAAAAGTTTTTATAGATATGTGAAAAGAAAGAGATTAGTTAAAACAAATGTAGGTCCCTTGCAGTCAGAAACAGGTGAGTTGATCATGGGGAACAAGGATATGGCGGACCAATTGAATAACTACTTTGGTTACATCTTCACTAAGGAAGACATAAATAATTTGACGGAAATAGCAGGGGACCGCGGGTCAAAGGAGTTGGAGGAATTGAGTGAAATCCAGGTTAGCCGGGAAGTGGTGTTGGGTAAATTGAATGGATTAAAGGCCGATAAATCCCTAGGGCCAGATAGGCTGCATCCCAGAGTACTTAAGGAAGTAGCTCCAGAAATAGTGGATGCATTAGTAATAATCTTTCAAAACTCTTTAGATTCTGGAGTAGTTCCTGAAGATTGGCAGGTAGCAAACGTAACCCCACTTTTTAAGAAGGGAGGGAGAGAGAAAATGGGGAATTACAGACCAGTTAGTCTAACATTGGTAGTGGGGAAACTGCTAGAGTCAGTTATTAAAGATGGGATAGCAGCACATTTGGAAAGTGGTGAAATCATTGGACAAAGTCAGCATGGATTTACGAAAGGTAAATCTTGTCTGACGAAACTTATAGAATTTTTCAAGGATGTAACTAGTAGCGTGGATAGGGGAGAACCAGTGGATGTGGTGTATCTGGACTTCCAGAAGGCTTTCGACAAGGTCCCACATAAGAGATTAGTATACAAACATAAAGCACAAGGCATTGGGGGTTCAGTATTGATGTGGATAGAGAACTGGCTGGCAAACAGGAAGCAAAGAGTAGGAGTAAACGGGTCCTTTTCAGAATGGCAGGCAGTGACTAGTGGGGTACCGCAAGGTTCAGTGCTGGGATCCCAGCTATTTACAATATATATTAATGATCTGGATGAGGGAATTGAAGGCAATATCTCCAAGTTTGCGGATGACACTAAGCTGGGGGGCAGTGTTAGCTGTGAGGAGGATGCTAGCAGACTGCAAGGTGACTTGGATAGGCTGTGTGAGTGGGCAAATGTTTGGCAGATGCAGTAACATGTGGATAAATGTGAGGTTATCCATTTTGGTGGCAAAAACGGGAAAGCAGACTATTATCTAAATGGTGGCCGATTGGGAAAGGGGGAGATGCAGCGAGACCTGGGTGTCATGGTACACCAGTCATTGAAGGTAGGCATGCAGGTGCAGCAGGCAGTAAAGAAAGCGAATGGTATGTTAGCTTTCATTGCAAAAGGATTTTAGTATAGGAGCAGGGAGGTTCTACTGCAGTTGTACAGGGTCTTGGTGAGACCACACCTGGAGTATTGCGTACAGTTTTGGTCTCCAAATCTGAGGAAGGACATTATTGCCATAGAGGGAGTGCAGAGACGGTTCACCAGACTGATTCCTGGGATGTCAGGACTGTCTTATGAAGAAAGACTGGATAGACTTGGTTTATACTCTCTAGAATTTAGAAGATTGAGAGGGGATCTTATAGAAACTTACAAAATTCTTAAGGGGTTGGACAGGCTAGATGCAGGAAGATTGTTCCCGATGTTAGGGAAGTCCAGGACAAGGGGTCACAGCTTAAGGATAAGGGGGAAATCCTTTAAAACCGAGATGAGAAGAACTTTTTTCACACAGAGAGTGGTGAATCTCTGGAACTCTCTGCCACAGAGGGTAGTTGAGGCCAGTTCATTGGCTATATTTAAGAGGGAGTTAGATGTGGCCCTTGTGGCTAAGGGGATCAGGGGGTATGGAGAGAAGGCAGGTACGGGATACTGAGTTGGATGATCAGCCATGATCATATTGAATGGCGGTGCAGGCTCGAAGGGCCGAATGGCCTACTCCTGCACCTAATTTCTATGTTTCTATGTTTCTATGTTTCTAGATATGCAGGGAATGGAGAGATATGGATAACGGATCAAACAGGTGAGATTAGTTTATCTTGGGAACATGTTGAGCACATGAATTAAGGGCTGTTGGGCCTGTTCCTGTGCTTTATTTTTTCTATGTTCTATGTTCAATGGGCTAAATTTCTTCTGCACGCGCCAAAGTCTCCACATCCTTCCTGTAATGGGGCGGCCTAAAGTACATGCAATACTCCAAATGTGACCTAACCAAGGTCTTATAGAGATGTATCATGATTTCCTGACTCGTACTCAATGCGTTGATCAATGAAAATGAGCGTACCATACGCCTTCTTTGCCACTCTCTCTATCTGCGTTGCCATTTTCTAGGAGCTATGGATCTAGACCCCAAGATCCATCTCCACATCAATGCTGTTAAGGGACTTGTCATCAACCATATACCTTCCACTTATACTGTATTTGACCTCCCAAAGCGCAACACCTCACACTTGTTCAGATTAAACTTCGTCTGCCAATTCCTCTGGGGGGCTTCGGGGGATTCGGGGGGTGCCGGCCTGTGTGGTATGGCTGCCCAGCCTGCAGCTGTTCGTTTTTCACTCTTTTAAAAAAAAAATTGTGAGTTTTGGTGTTTTGTTTTTGGAGCTCTAATCTTTTTTATGTGGGGAGGGGGGCGGGGGAAACACCTTTTCAGGGTCCCTACCTGGTCGGAGAGGCAGCTTTTCTCCAGGCTGCACTTTCGACCCGTCCTCGCGGCCTACCAGCGGGCCTGGAGCAGCGTTTCCTCGGGGGACCGCCCAGTACCTCGGCTTCAGCGGCGGCGGCACAGCGCTGGAGCGCTATTGAGGAGCGGGTGATGCCTTGCCCGGGTCGCCACGCTGGAGCTCCGGTGAGCTGAAGACCGTCGAGAAAAACATCACGGAGCTGCGGGACTGTGGAGCGACCAGCTGCGGGCGGCGGCGCTGAACTTTTCATCGGGAGCCTGGGATCTCTCGCCGAGATCGCCAGTGATGGAGCTCCATCCGGCGCGGCCTTGTTGGCTTCGGAAGCCGCGGTCTCCGGTAAGGAAGCGGCCGTTCCAGGTGTCCCATGCCGCTGAGAGGATTCTCCCGACGCCGGATCACCATCACCCGGCGAGAACGGCCTGGAACATCTGGCCTCCGTAAAGGCAACTGTGGAGGCCTCAATAGGCCCGACTATGGGCGAACATGGGGATGGGGACTGGACATTGTGCCTCCCCTCATAATGGGAACCATTGTGGGGGGATGTTTTTATGTTTACATTTCTTTATTACTGTTATGTCTGTATTCTTTCTTTATGTGCTGCATTGGCAAGAAGCATTTCACTACACCTCGATGTATGTGACCAATAAAATAACCTTTGAACCTCTCTCATTTCTGTAGTTGATTTGTATCTCACTGTATAATTCGACAGCCGCCTTCACTGTTCGCAACTCTCCTTATCTCCGTCTATATATCTCATTTCCCTTATCACTAACCAGTCTGAAGAAAGGTCTGGACCCGAAACATCACCCATTCCTTCTCTCCAGAGATGCTGCCTGTCCCGCTGAGTTCCTCCAGCATTTTGTGTCTTGCCGGAGTAACTCAGGCCGGGACAGGTGACGTTTCGTGTCAGGACACCTCCTCAGACCAAACTGAAACGTAATTCTGTATCTCCTCCAGGGGTGCTGCCTGACCTGCTGAGGATTTCCAGCAGTTTCTGTTTTTACCTCAGATTATCAGCATCTGCGTGTTTCTTTCCTTTTCAATGACACTTGCAACCAGCTTCCTCATGTGCATCTGAAGGCAGGCTTTGAGTGAGCAATTGTAACCGCATTGCTGCTGCTATCTGATGAGTTCTAACCACAGACTCTTGTGAGATCTCATCTTTCTACCGTATCTTCAGGTTGCTCCCCACTGTATTCGACATAAAGGTAAAATGCATCAGATAGCTGACAACTACTAGTGTTTCACAAACAATATTGAAAAGAAAATGTTAAAAAGAAAATGTTTATTTGAATAAAAGATTACGATTCTAATCATTTTCTTTGCATCAGCTGCTGCGACAGAAGACTTCTTGCGAATGTAACATTTGCCAACACAAGATTTTTCCCAGGTTGGAAAGATCAAATACTATAATGCATAGTTTAGTTTAGATTAGTTTGGAGATACTTCGGTCCAGTGTGTCCGTGCCAACCCTGCACACTAACACTATCCTACACACGAAGCACAATTTCTGATTTTACCGAAGCCAATTAACCCATAATCCTGCACATCTTTGTAGTGTGGCAGGAAACCGGAGCACCCGGAGAAAACCCACGCAGGTCACGGAGAGAATGTAGAAACTCCATATAGACAGCACTTGTGGTCAGGATCGAACCTGGATCTCTGGCGCTGTAAGGCAGCAACTCTACTGCTGCACCACCGTGCTGCCCTAAGATATTCGGTGGGAGAGACAACTTTTAAAATAGATGTGCAGGACAAGTTTTTTTACACAGAGGGTGGTGAGTGCCTGGAATGTGTTACCGGGGCTGGTGGTAGAGACTGATACAATAGTGACATTTAAGAGACTTTTGAATAGACATTTGGATATGCAGGGAATGGAAGGTTATGGTTATGGATTATGTGCAAGTAGATAAGAATTGGTCTTGGCATTGTCTTCAGTACAGACATTGTGGGCGGAAGCGCCTGTTCCTATGCTGTACTGGTCTATGCTCAGAACTAGAACTCAGCGGGTCAGGCATTAGAAAATGGACAGTCAATGTTTTAGGTCGATACCATTTATCAAGAGTCAAGAATGTTTTATTATCATGTCACAGATAGAACAATGAAAATGTCCTTGCTACAGCACAACAGAATATGTAAACATAGTACACTGTAAACAATATGATAAACGAGAGAGAAAGAAAGTTCAGTGTGTATAGATACACATACCCACAAGTACACACACATATATATATGAATGAATGAATGAATGAATGAATGATTAAGTTTATTGGCCAAGTATTCACATACAAGGAATTTGCTTTGGTACTCCGCCCGCAAGTGACAGCAGGACATACAGTGAGAGTTAGGAATGACACATAAAACATTAAACATTAATAATAAAACATTATTGATTAAACATGTGAATTAAATAATATACCAGAGCAAAAGGAGGCTACAAACATTTGGTTATTGAGTAGAGCTACTACTCGTTGAAAAAAGCTATTTTTATGTCTGGCTGTGGCATCTTTAACAGTCCGGAGTCGCCTTCCAGAGGAAAGTGATTCAAAGAGTTTGTAGCCAGAGTGAGAGGGGTCAGCGCTGATCTTACCCGCTCGCTTCCTGGCCCTTGCAGTGTACAGTTCATCAATGGAGGGAAGGTTGCAGCCAATAACCTTCTCTGCTGATCCGACGATTCGCTGCAGCCTCCGGATGTCGTGCTTGGTGGCTGAGCCAAACCAGACCATGATGGAGAAGGTGAGGACAGACTCTACGATGGCCGTGTAGAATTGGACCATCATTGCCTGTGGCAGATTGTGTTTCCTCAGCTGCTGCAGGAAGTACATCCTTGGTTGTGCCTTTTTGACTGTGGAGCCGATGGTGTCCTTGGAGATGATGGTTCCCAGGAACTTAAAAGACTATATAAATATATATATTTATACATATATATATATACATGCACATGCTAAAAAAAAAGATAGTAATGCAATAATAATAATAATATTAATAATAATAATAATAATAATAATAGTCTATTGTAGTTCAGAGCTTCTTTGAGGTTGTAGCATTTCATAGCCTGATGGCTGTAGGGAAGAAGCTGTTCCGGAACCTGGACATTTCTGGCTCCAGTACCTTCATCCCGATGGCAGTGGTGAAATGAGTGTGTGGCCAGGATGGTGTGGGTCTTTGATGATGTTGGCTGCCTTTTTGAGGCAGCGACTCCGATAAATCTCTTTAATGGTGGGGAGGTCAGAGCCGGTGATGAACTGGGCAGTGATCACAACATACTCCCGGATGTTCAAGTTGCCGAACCAGGCCATGATGCAACTAGTCAGTATGCTCTCCACAGTACACCTGTCGAAGTTCAAGAGAATCCTCTTTGACATACCAAATCCCCTTAATCTTCTCAGGAAGTAGAGGTGTTGATGTTGTTTATTTATAATTGTGTATTGACAACGAGGTGTATTGATGATGACAGTGCAGAAGATGTGGTTTACACATTGTTAAAGTAAGGCCTTTGACAAGGTCCCACATGAGAAATTGGGCTAAAATGGCAGCTGGAGTTTAATACAGATGTCAGATGATGTATTTGGTAGCACTAAAGCAACAAGCACATAGATACACCATGAACTGTAGGGGTCTTGGGAGCATTGAGGAATAGTGTGTGCAGATCCGAAGACCATTGTAAGAGGCAGCACATAAATAACGTTGTTAAGAGGGTTTATGGTATGCTAGCTCTCTTTAGTCTGGACATTGAGTGCAGGAGCACAGAGGTTTTGCTCCAGCATTATAATGCATTGGTCAGGCTTTAGCTGGAGTGCTGTGTGCAGTTATGCTCACTGCACTATGCGAAGGGTATGATTGCACTGAAGAGGGTGCAGAGGAGATCCACCAGAATGTCACCTGTGATGGAGCATTTCAGTTGTGAGGGGAGACAGGAGAGGCTAGATCTGTTTTTCATAGAGCAGAAGTTAAGACAGAATATGATTGAGGTATATAAAATTATGAGTGGAATAGACAGTGTAGCTGCCTTACAGCACCTGTGACCCGACTTCAATCCTGACTACAGGTGCTGTCTGTTCGGTGTTTGTACGTTCTCCCTGTGACCTGCGTGGGTTTTCTCAGGGATCTCCGGTTTCCTCCCACACTCCAAAGACGTACACGTCTTCCCGATGTTAGGGAAGTCCAGGACAAGGGGTCACAGCTTAAGGATAAGGGGGAAATCCTTTAAACCGAGATGAGAAGAACTTTTTTCACACAGAGAGTGGTGAATCTCTGGCACTCTCTGCCACAGAGGGTAGTTGAGGCCAGTTCATTGGCTATATTTAAGAGGGAGTTAGATGTGGCCCTTGTGGCCAAGGGGATCAGGGGGTATGGAGAGAAGGCAGGTACGGGATACTGAGTTGGATGATCAGCCATGATCATATTGAATGGCGGTGCAGGCTCGAAGGGCCGAATGGCCTACTCCTGCACCTAATTTCTATGTTTCTATGTTTCTATGTTTGCAGGTTAATTGGCTCGGTAAAATTGTAAATTGCCCTTAGTGTGTAGGATTAGTGTTAAAGCCCTGCCCCACGGTACGAGTTCATTCCAAGAGCTCTCCCGAGTTTTAAAAAAATCAAACTCGTGGTAAGCATGGAGAATGAACGTAGCGGGTACTTCGGAGCTCGGGGACGTCTCTTAGCGCTAACGGCAGGTAAGCACGGGAAGACTCGTGAAGATTTTTCAACATGATGAACCGAGTACCGACGAGTGGCCATTACCGTAAATCTCCGAGTTCGAATCAGGGCAAACTCGGGAGAACTCTTGGATTGAACTCGTACCGTGGGACAGGGCTATTAGTGTTTGGGAATCGCTGGTAGGCACGAGTCGGTGGGCTGAAAGGCCTGTTGCTGTGCCATATCACGAATCTAAAAACAAAACTACTGAGAATATTGGATAGTGGAGCAGGATCAAAGAGTGGCTTCCTCCCGTAATGGTAATATTATATTCTGCACTCAGTTCCCTTTCTATTTTTGGATTACTTAATATATGGTTTGACTGTCCTCAGATATGGTGCAGCTTGCCTGGATAACCTGCAGAACAATGTTTTTAACTGTGTGTCGGTATACGAGATAATAATAAACCAACAGCAAGATCAATATTTTCCATGTTTCTTTAGTGAGGGGCTTTGTGGATCAAAATAAACTTGTACAAACGAGGAATTGAGATGAGGGTTTACAAAAAAAGACACAAAGTGCTGGAGTAACAGCTGGTCAGGCAGCATCACTAGAGAACATGGATAGTTTGGTTTAGTTTAATTTATTGTCACGTGTACTGAGGTACAGTGAATTGCTTTTGTTACATACTATCGAGTCAGTGGAAAGACAACACATGATGACAATCAAGCATTCACAGTGTACAGATACATGATAAAGGGAACGACGTGACTAATGTGGTGACATTTCGGGTCGGGACCCTTCTTCAGACTGATTGTATGGCGGGGAGAAAGAAAGCTGGAAGAGAGGAAGGGCAGGACAAAACCTGACAGGTAGTAGGTTGATGCAGGTGAGGGGGGGTTTGATCAGCAGACAAAGGCTAGTTGGACAAAGGCTAGAAATGAAAAGAGAAGGTGTGAGACAAAAGGATTGAACAGTTGCAAATTGTGAAGCTAGAGGAAGGAATGTACGTGAGTGAGCAAGGGGAGAAATAGTCCAGGTGGGGCTCAGAGGTGAGAAACCAAGGGAGAGAAAGGTGGGCTGTAGGGGAAGAAGGGAGGGAAGTATGATGGTAAGTAGTTACCTAAAATTAGGGAATTCAATGTTCATGCCTTTGGGTTTAGTTTAGTTTAGCTTATTATTGGCATGTGCGCCAAGGTACAGTGAAAAGCTTTTTTGGTTGCGTGCGTAGTATTTCAGTGCACGATAAAATACTATACATGATTACAATCAAGCCGTCCACAATATACACCTACAGAGTAATGGGTATGAGGTTTAGTGCTAGGTAAAGTCCAGTAAAGCCATAAGGACATGTGATAGGAGTAGAATTAGACCATTTGGCCCATTAAGTCTACTCCGCCATTCAATCATGGCTGATCTGTCTCTCCCTCCTAACCCCATTCTCCAGCCTTCTCTCCATAACCTCTGACACCTGTACTACTTTTTTTTAAATTTATTGTTTGGATTTTTGTATGTAATTTATGCGCCTCGTGTTAGTTGTATGTTCTGTTGTTCTGCCTGTTTTATGATGTCTTGCTTGTTTTCTTTTTTCTGTACAGCACTTTGGTCAGCTTTGGTTGTTTTTAAGGTGCTTAACAAATAAAGTTATTATTATTATTATTATTATTAATCAAGAACAAGTAAAGATAGTTCAAAGGCCTCCAGTGAGGTAGTTGGGAGGTCAGGGACTGCTGGCTAGTTGGTGAAAGGATGATTTAGTTGCCTGATAACAGCTGGGAAGAAACTGTTCCTGTATCTGGAGATATGCGTTTTCAAATTTCAATACCTCGTGCCTGATGGGAGCGGAAGGGAGAGAGTGACCAGGATAAGACTGGTCCTTGATTATACTGCTGGTCTTGCCGAGGTAGCGTGTAGTATACAGTAGATGGAGTCTACTGTTGGAAAATGTACGTCGCCAGCTGAGACAAAGCTCTTGGTGGGTATGTTATTGTCGTCTCTGAGGGAATGTTTGGGTTGACATGAACTTGTTACTATCCTCAAGTACCAGAGGTCCATGCCGACCAGTGATCCCTGCACCCTACACATATATAACCATATAATAACCATATAACAATTACAGCCCAGAAACAGGCCATCTCGGCCCTACAAGTCTGTGCCGAACATTTATTTTCCCCTAGTCCCATCTACCTGCACTCAGACCATAACCCTCCATTCCTTTCCCGTCCATATACCTATCCAATTTATTTTTAAATGATAAAATCAAACCTGCCTCCACCACCTTCACTGGAAGCTCATTCCACACTGCTACCACTCTCTGAGTAATGAAGTTCCCCCTCATGTTACCCCTAAACTTCTGTCCCTTAATTCTCAAGTCATGTCCTCTTGTTTGAATCTTCCCTACTCTCAATGGGAAAAGCTTATCCACGTCAACTCTGTCTATCCCTCTCATCATTTTAAAGACCTCTATCAGGTCCCCCCTTAACCTTCTGCGCTCCAAACAATAAAGACCTAACTTGTTCAACCTTTCACTGTAACTTAGTTGCTGAAACCCAGGCAACATTCTAGTAAATCTCCTCTGTACTCTCTCTATTTTGTTGACATCCTTCCTATAATTAGGCGACCAAAATTGTACACCATACTCCAGAATTGGCCTCGTAGAATTTTAACATTACCTCCCAGCTTCTATACTCAATGCTCTGATTTATAAAGGCCAGCACACCAAACGCTTTACCACCCTATCTACATGAGATTCCTCCTTCAGGGAACTGTGCACAGTAATTCCTAGATCCCTCAGTTCAACTGCATTTCTCATCTCACTACCATTTACCATGTACGTCCTATTTTGATTTGTCCTGCCAAGTAGCACCTCACACTTATCAGCATTAAACTCCATCTGCCATCTTTCAGCCCACGCTTCCAAATGACCTAAATCTCTCTGTAGACTTGGAAAATCTACTTAATTATCCACAACACCACCTATCTTAGTATCATCTGCATACTTGCTAATCCAATTTACCACACCATCATCCAGATCATTGATGTACATGACAAACAACAGTGGACCCAACACAGATCCCTGTGGAACCCCACTAGTCACTGGCCTCCAACCTGACAAACAGCCATCCACCATTACTCTCTGGCATCTCCCATTCAGCCACTGTTGAATCCATCTTGCTACTCCACCATTAATACCCAACAATTGAACCTTCTTAACCAACCTTCCATGAGGAACATTGTCAAAGGCCTTACTGAAGTCCATATAGACACATACTAGGAACAATTTACATTTATACCATGCCGATTAACCTACAAACCTGTACGCCTTTGGAGTGTGGAAGAAACCGAAGATCTCTGAGAAACCCCAAGCAGGTCACAGGGAGAATGTACAAACTCCGTACAAACTGCACCCGTCGTCAGGATCGAACCCGGGTCTCCGGCGCTGTAAGGCAGCAACTCTACCACTGCGCCACCGTGCTGCTCCTGTTGTCATCATGCTGTACATTTAACTATCCAGTCGCACCCTGGCCATTCTCCACTCTCTCATCAGGCAAGAGGTACAGAAGTGTGAAAAACACACACCTCCAGATTCAGGTACAATTTCTTCCCAGCTGTTATCAGACAACTGAACCATTCACCAACACTAGAGAGTAGTACTGAGATGCTATCTGCTTCATTGGAGAACCTCGGACTATCTGTGGTCGGACTTCACTGGACCTTATCTTGCACTAAACGTTATTCATGTTATTCCCTTTATCATGTATCTGTACACTGTGGACGGCTCGATTGTAATCATGTATTGTCTTTCCACTGACTGGTTAGCGCGCAACAAAAGTTTTTTGCTGTACCTCAGTACACGTGACAATAAACTAAACTCAACCTCCAAATACAGGCAAATGAGATGACCACAGATAGGCATCACTATCGGCATCGACAATTTGGACCCCATAAAACCGTGCTGTACAAGAGTTAATGATAAAGATCTCGAAGGATAGATGGGAAAAGTATTTGATGAATACACATAACTGTTCTATTAATGCAAGACATAATTTAATTCAATTCAAATTATTACATAGACTATATTATTCAAAAACGAGGTTGAATAAATTTTATCCAAACGTCTCTCCCAGATGCGATAAATTTTTGTTTCAAAACGCTAATATAACACACTCATTTGCTGGATGTACAAAGTTGAATAAATTTTGGAGTGATATATTTGATATATTTACAAAGATTTTCAAGTCAAGAATAGAACCTAAAACGGAATGGATTATATTTGGAATAATAGGAGAAGATACCAATTTAAATAAAGATCAAAATGTTTTTATTAATTATGGGTTAATAATTGGAAAGAAATTGATACTTAAATTTTGGAAAAATACAACCACACCAACTGTTAAAATGTGGATTAGGAATATGATGGACATAGCACGCCTTGAAGAAATGAGACTCCGACTAATAGATAAATATGACCAATTCTTAAAGAGTTGGTCTCCTTTCATCGACTTTTTGGAATCATGTGATGCAGCGGTGCCGTAAAGATTGCTGATTTCAGTTCATGATGCGGATAGAGTTACATCTCCAAATACAGATTTGAAAAATTCTCTTTTAAGGGGCCTTCTCTTCTATTTCTACTTTCCACTTTCTCTCTTTCTTTTTTTATTTTTCATATACACACTTCACGTTCTTCTACTCTCTACCATCTATTTTTCCACTTTTTCCCCTTTCTATTGTTTTCTTTTTCTTGTTCTGCTTACTTCCTTCTTATAACATAAAACTAGAGGTTGTACATAGAATGGATTACGGTATTACATAGTTTTAGGTGCCACTGTACTGTTTTGTGCTGTATTAACTTCTTATAAAATAAACAAAAAAAAAAACAAAAAAAAAAACAAAAAAAAACCGTGCTGTACATTTCAATTATGCGAAGCCTTCAAGCAGTTTAATGGTGTACAGTGAAGGTCAGTTTGAAATATCATCGTCATCATAAGGTCACAAGTGATGGGAGCAGAATTAGGCCATTCGGCCCATCAAATCTACTCCGCCGTTCAATCATGGCTGATCTATCTCTCCCTTCTAACCCCATTCTCCTGCCTTCTCCCCATAACCCTTGACACCCATACTAATCAAGAATCTATGTATCTCTATCTTAAAAATATCCATTGACTTGGCCTCCACAGCCCTCTGTGGCAAAGAATTCCACAGATTCACCACCCTCTGACTAAAGAAATTTCCCCTCATCTCCTTCCTAAAGGAACGTCCTTTAATTCTGAGGCTATGACCTCTGGTGCTAGACTCTCCCACTAGTGGAAACATCCTCTCCATATCTATGCCTTATCTACTCTATCTATGCCTTATCTACTCTATCTATGCCTTTCACTATTTGTCATCCTTCTAACCTCCAGCGAGTGCAGGCCCAGTGCCAACAAACGCTCATCATATGTTAACCCACTCATTCCTCTGATCATTCTTGTAAACCTCCTCTGAACCCCCTCCAGAGCCAGCACATCCTTCCTCAGATAACATGCCCAAAATTGCTCAGAGTACTCCAAATGCGGCCTGACCAGCGCCTTATAGGGCCTTAACATTACATCCCTGTTTTGGTATTCTAGCTCTCTTGAAATAAATGCTAGCATTGTGTTTGCCTTCTTTACTACTGATTCGACTTGGATCAGCACTCCCAAGTCCCTTTGCAACTCCAATTTCTGAATTCTCTCCCCATTTAGAATATAGTCTATGCCATTATTCCTTCTACCAAAATGCATGACTCCACACTTTGCTACACTATATTCCATCTGCCACTTCTCTGCCCACTCTTCCAACCTGTCCAAGTCCTTCTGCAGAGTCCATGCTTTCTCTACACTACCTGCTCCTCCACCTATCATCGTATCATCTGCAAACATGGCCATAAAGCCTTCATCCCCTCATCCAAATCATTAATATACAATGTGAAGAGTAGCGGCCCCAGCACCGACCCTTGAAGAACTCTGCTAGTAACTGGCAGAAAAAAAACCCTTTATTGTTACTCTTTGCCTTCTGCCATCCAGCCAACCTACTATCCATGCTAGTATCTGGCCTTTGATAGCATGGGCTCTCATCTTCCTCAGCAGCCTGACGTGTGGCACCTTATCAAAGGCTTTCTGAAAAACTAGGTAAACAACATATACTGACACTCCTTTGTCTGTCCTGCTATTTACTTCTTCAAAGAATTCTGGCAGATTCATCAGGCAAGATCCCCCCCTTCACAAAACCATGTTGACCGGCCTATTTTATCATGAACATCTAACTAGTCTGCAACATCATCCTTTAAAACTAAAATCTTACCAACCACTGAAGTCAGACTAACCAGACTGTTGTTTCCACTATTCTGCTTTGCTCCCATTTTGTGCAGTGGGATAGTATTAGCAATTGTCCAATCGTCTGGAAAACTCCTGACTGTAGTGATTCTTGAAATATCACTATCTGTGCCTCCACAATCTCCAGAGCCCTAGGGTGCAATCCAGGTGATTTATCCATCTTCAGCCATTTCAGCTTCCCAAGCACCTTCTCCTTAATAGAAACCATTCCACTAACTTCCACCCCCTAACTTTCTTGAATTTCAGGCACGTCGCTGGTGTTTCCACTGTGAAGACTGATGCAAAAACGTTATTCAACTCCTCTGCCATTTCTTTATTCCCCATTATTTTTGTCTATGTTTATGTTGTCGACCTACCAGACTGACTTCATAATGGTTAGGGAGAGTGATTTACCAGCAGTCATTTGCACCCTGTCTGAAGAATTTAATATTTACAAGGAGGAGAATGGTGAATCGATCCCTGTGGACTGTAGCTCTGTCACAAACGGCTTTATAAAAATACTCTCTAGAATTTAGGAGATTGAGAGGGGATCTTATAGAAACTTACAAAATTCTTAAGGGGTTGGACGGGCTAGATGCAGGAAGATTGTTCCCGATGTTGGGGAAGTCCAGGACAAGGGGTCACAGCTTAAGGATAAGGGGGAAATCCTTTAAAACCGAGATGAGAAGAACTTTTTTTCACACAGAGTGGTGAATCTCTGGAATTCTCTGCCACAGAGGGTAGTTGAGGCCAGTTCATTGGCTATATTTAAGAGGGAGTTAGATGTGGCCCTTGTGGCTAAGGGGATCAGGGGTATGGAGAGAAGGCAGGTACGGGATACTGAGTTGGATGATCAGCCATGATCATATTGAATGGCGGTGCAGACTCGAAGGGCCGAATGGCCTACTCCTGCACCTAATTTCTATGTTTCTATGTTTCTATTATCACTTCTCCTGCATCATTTTCCAGTGGTCCAATGTCCACACTTGCCTCTTTCCAACTCTTTATCTATCTGAATGTACTCTTTATATAGTCTGCACATTCATCAGCACACACTCATGCACAATGTTCTAAATCCTTACCTCAATATTTTACGCACTGCCAGCTACTCAACCACAGCAGACACTCAGTCAGACACTTTGCAAAACGCCCACTCGCACACTTCTCTCTTTCATACACATTACCAATGTCCCTCCAGCCCTGTACCCAGCAGCAACCTTCAGAAGTCCTTTGAAAAAGTGCCACACAAGAGATTATCTCTAAAGTATCTCACACGGTAGCAGGGCAAAAGCTGGCATGAATTGAACATGGACCACAGAACAGTGCAGCGTAATAACAAATCTTACTGACCATGAAGTTAATGTCGAACATGATGCCAAGTTAAATGAATCCCTGAACAACATCGTCGGGAGCTCGCAGGTCACGGGTTGGTGACCTGTTCTCCGGAGCTCCCGCAATAACAGCTGCGTCCCCTGGACTGGAGGGCGGCAGCTTCGGCGGCTTCGACCACCCCGGGCCGCGGAGTTTGAACCAGCCCGTTCGCGGAGCTTGGATTCAGCCGTGGGACTGACATTCTATACCATCACAACATCTGAAGCCTGGATCGCCTCGGCTCAGAGGGAGAATAAGAAGGGAAGAGACAAAGACTTAAGACTTTTGCCTTCCATCACAGTGAGGAGGTGCCTGGTGAACTCACTGTGGTGGATGTTAATTTGTGTTTATTGTGTGTTTTTGGCATTTTTACTATATGTAGGACTGCAAGGCAACAACATTTTGTTCAGACTGCAAGGTGTAAATGACAATAAAGGCTACTTTACTTTACTTTCTGCCTGCATGTGTACCAGAAAGCTCCATTGCGTGCACATTCATATGGCTCTCGGAAAAATCTCTTGAATGTCACTATCTTATCTGTTTCCACCACCGCCCCTGGCATCACGTTCCACGCCCCCACCAATCTAATCCAAGGGGCATTATGGTAAACTATTTATGCACCCTCTCCAGAGCCTCCACATCCTTGAGGGGTCCAAGTCTGCAAGCAATACTCTATTGTTTGAAGGCAGGAACGGGGTACTGATTGTGGATGATCAGCCATGATCACAGTGAATGGCAGTGCTGGCTCGAAGGGCCGAATGGCCTACTCCTGCACCTATTGTCCATTGTCTAAATGCGGCACATAACCAAAGGTTTATGAAGCTGCAGCTTTACTTTTTGACTCTTATACTCAATGTCCCAACCAATGATGACAATAATATCATATCCCACTCGATCTACTTGTGTTGCTACTTTCAGGGAACTATAGACTTGGACCACAAGACCCCTCTATACATCAATACTGTTAAGGATCCAACAATTAATTGTGTACTTTACACTTACAGTTGACCTCCCAAAGTACAACACCTCACATTGGCCGAGATTAAACTGCATTTGCCGTATCTCAACCCAGATCTGTAACTAATCTATATCCAACTGTATCCTTTAACCTTCTTTACGTCACTACTCCAAAAACTTTCATGTCATCTGCAAAATTACTAACCAACACATCTACATTGATGCCCAAGTTATTTAATATATTGCAAACAACAGAATTCTAAGCACAAATCAGGACAGGGTGGATAGGGCAGGTAGGGCGATAGGGCCACACATTGACACATTGGTAGAGTTGCTGTCTTGAAGTGCCAGAGCCCGGGTTCGATCCTGACCTCAGGTGCTGTCTGTGTGGAATTCGTACTTTCTCCCTGTGACCGCGTGGGTTTTTATTCCGGATAGGTGCTCCCCGTTTCCTCCCACACTCCAAAGACGTACAGGTTTGTAGATTAATTGGCTTCTTTAAATTATCCCCAGTGTGTAGGATAGTGCTAGTGTACGGGGTAATAGCTAGTCGGCGTGGACTTGGTGAGCCAAAAGGCCTGTTTCTACATTGTATCTCTAAAGTCTAATGTTCACTGCGGAACACTACTTGTCACAGACCTCCAGCTGGAATAACTTTATGTGAGGTGTCAGGGGATAGGGAGAGAAGGCAGGAGAATGGGGTTGAGAGAAAAAGACAGACCAGCCATGATTGAATGGCGGAGCAAACTTAATGGGCCGAATGGCTTAATTCTTCTCCTATAACATATAAACTTATGAACTGGACCTGAACTGGACAAAGCCAAGCAGACTGTACCAAATTAGTCCATTCTATTCCCAATGCGAGTAAATCCTATTCCAAACAAAAACATTTCCAATAACACCCTTACCACTGAGGTGAGGCCTATAGGGCCTGTCCCACTTGGACAACCTAATTGGCGAGTTTAGAAGAGTTTAGGAGAGTTTGAAAAAATGTCATGTTGAAGACCTCCTTCGACTATGTTGAAGACTAGCTTCGACTAGCGATGACTAGCTACGACTAGCAATTACTAGCTTCGACTAGCGATGACTAGCTTCGACAAGCGATGATTAGCTACGACTAGCGATGACTAGCTACGACTAGCGATGACTAGCTACGACTAGCGATGACTAGCGATGACCAGCTTCGACTAGCGATGAGCTACGACTAGCGATGACTAGCTACGACTAGCGATGACTAGCTTCGACTAGCGATGACTAGCTACGACTAGCGATGACTAGCTACGACTAGCGATGACTAGCTACGACTAGCGATGACTAGCTACGACTAGCGATGACTAGCTACGACTAGCTACGACTAGCGACTAGCTTCGACTAGCGATGACTAGCTACGACTAGCGATGACTAGCTTCGACTAGCGATGACTAGCTAGACTAGCGATGACTAGCTACGACTAGCGATGACTAGCTACGACTAGCGATGACTAGCTACGACTAGCAATGACTAGCTTTAACTAGCGATGACTAGCTACGACTAACGGGAAAATTAGACACCGAATAGTGGAGAGTGAAGACGATGTCCTTCGATCTCCTACGACCTCCCTTTGACCTCCCTTCGACCTCCCTTCGACTAAGATGAAGACCACCTACGACTAGCTTCGACTACCCACGACTAACATGCCGACCTACTACGACTAAACCTACGAGTCAAAAAAGTATAGATTTTTTCCATGGTGACCTTTTTTACTTGCGGGCAGATTTTAACGTTTTGAAAAAAGCGCCGCGACCTAGCTGAGGCCTCGAGTACACGGAGCCCACTATCAAACATGAAGGAGAGTTACAAAGATCTCCTACGACCTCGTGGCGACCATGCTGCAAGTATGGGTCGAGGGCAAACTCGCCAGAACTCGCGGTAGAGGTCGCCCAAGTGGAACAGGCCCTAAAACTTCCTGGATTATCTCTATTTCCCTTCTTCAACAAAGGGACAATATTTGGTTTCTCTCCAGACTTCCAGGATCTTGCCTGTGGCTGGAGAGGAGATATATCACTGTCAAGGCCCATACAATCTCCACTCTTGCCTTTCTTTTCAACCTGTGGTAGACCCCATCAGGCTCTGAGGATTTATCCATCTTAATGCTCCTCAAGAGACTGATCTTTGATCTCGAAATGCCCCAGCATGTTAGCATGCCTCGCACTGATCTCACTATCCTCCAAGACCTTCTCCTTTGTGAACACCAATGCAAAGTTAAGTTCTCGTTTAGTATCTCACCTACATTGGGAAATGATTAACAGACAAAAAAACAACAAATATGAGTAAACAGATCATTTCCAGGTTGGGAGGCTGCGTGCGTGATGTGTTGCAGGGATCAGTGCTGCAGCTTCAGGTTTTCACCATCACTGTCAATGATTTGGAAGATGGGATTGTGTAAATCCATGCCTCAATATTTTACGCACCGGCAGCTGCTCAACCACAGCCGGTAGTCACTCAGATACTTTGCAAAACACCCACTATAACACACTTCACTCTCTCATGCACATTATCATGGTCCCAACAGCCCTCTGCCCTAAACTGAGCAGCCTTTAGAAGTACTTTGAAAAGGTGCCACGCAAGAGGTTATTAACAGAGTAGCTCACACAGTACCAGGGCCAAAACTGGCATGAATTGAACATGAGTTACTCCAGCATTTTGTGTCTATCTTTGAACATAGAACCGTGCAACATAGAGTTGAACAGCTCAGAAGCAGATCCACTAGCCCACATGTCCATGCTATTCATCAAGAATCTGTCTATACCAATCCTATTTCCCACCACTCGGTCCATAGTCTTCTATGTCTTGGCAATTTAAGTTCTTGTCCAGATAAATGCTGTGAGAGTACCTGTCTCCACCACACGCCTGGGCAATGTGCTCCGGATTCCAATGACATTCAGGGTGAAAAAAAGTCTACCTTCTAAATATTTTACCTTGCGTCTAAGAAAGAACTGCAGATGCTGGAAAAATCAAAGGTAGACAAAAAGCTGGACAAACTCAGTGGGTGAGGCAGCATCCATAGATGCGTAAAATCCATAGATGCTGCCTCACCCGCTGAGTTTCTCCAGCTTTTTGTCTACCTTACCTTGGGGAGAAAACCCGCAAGGTCACAGGGTGGTACAAACTCCGTACAGACAGCACCCCTAGTCAGGATCGAACCCAACTCTATTGCTGCGCCCACTGTGCCACTCTTGACACCACTTAATAAAAGCAAGTATCTTGCATGCCATCTTTAATACCTAATGTAGCTGTACTATCCCCTTCAGGAATCCTTGGATGGAGACCAAGGTCCCTCTGTTTACTCAATTCACTCTCAGGGACTACATTCATTATGTCATACCAGCCACAAAATCAACCCTCCACCATCAATCACCCTTGCTTCCTATTACTGAACCAATTTTGGATTCAATCTGACCACTTACGCTGGATCCCATGGCTTCTCAGTTTCCCATGTAAGACCTAACCAAAATCGTACTGAAGCCCGTATACACTCCATCAACTACACCGCCCCATCAATACATTTTGATACTTCTTCGAAATGGTCAGACAAAATTTCCTTCCAGCAAGGACTAACCATATAACCATATAACAATTACAGCACGGAAACAGGCCATCTCGACCCTTCTAGTCCGTGCCGAACACGTATTCTCCCCTAGTCCCATATACCTGCGCTCAGACCATAACCCTCCATTCCTTTCCCGTCCATATAACTATCCAACTATTCCCTGCTTTTTCAAAATATAGACTAATTCTATCCTTCAAAATCTTGTGCAAGTTTGCTGATGATACATAGCTAGGTGGCAGTGTAGGCTGCAAGGAGAAAATATAGTGGAGTCAAAGAGTTTAAGAAAGGTTATGAGATTGGGATAGGACATGGTAGATGAGTAGAAAATGGCAAAATATGTTATCATCCATTATGATAGAAAATGGAAGTCGCTTTTAATTGACGAGAGATTGAGAAATGCTGGTGTTTAGAGTGACCTGGATGTCCTATCGACAATTCATTGCAAATATTGAGTCTGAAGAAGGGTCTTGACCCGAAATGTCACCCATTCCTTCTCTCCAGAGATGTTGCCTGTCCTGCTGAGTTACTCCAGCTTTTTGTGTCTGTCTTTGGTTTAAACCAGCATCCGCAGTTCCTTCCTACATACTGCAAATATTGTAATTAATTCGAAATTAGTAAATGGTACGTGGCGTGGGCCATAGTTATCCGGAATAGAGACACAAGGTCAAAAGAGACACAAATTGCTGGAGTACCTCAGAGGGTCAGGCAGCATCTCAGAGTACATGGATAGGCAATGTTTCGAAGAGATATCCTTCTTCAAACAGAATAAAAGGCAGCAGATCTGGAGAATATGGATAGGTGAAGTTTCTGGTCAGGACACTGTTATTCACGCATTCCACAGACTAAAGAAGGTTCACAACCTGAAATGGTGACTATCCATGTTCTCCAGAGATGCTGCCTGACTTGCTAAGTTACTCCAGCACTTTGTGTCTTTTTTTTTTGTAAACCAGCATCAGCATCTGCATCCTTGTGAATTACTCAAGCACTTGTATTTCTTTTTGATTTAAAGACTACAATAGCTAAACTGGAACCAGACTGATTCCTGAAATGGCAGGACCTTCATATGAAGAAAGACTGGATAGACTTGACTTGTACTCGCTAGAATTTAGAAGATTGAGGGGGGATCTTATACAAACTTACAAAATTCTTAAGGGGTTGGACAGGCTAGATGCAGGAAGATTGTTCCCAATGTTGGGGAAGTCCAGAACAAGGGGTCACAGTTTGAGGATAAGGGGGAAATCTTTTATGACCGAGATGAGAAAAATAAATTCACACAGAGTAGTGAATCTCTGGAATTCTCTGCCACAGAAGGTGGTTGAGGCCAGTTCATTGGCTATATTTAAGAGGGAGTTAGATGTGGCCCTTGGGGCTAAAGGGATCAGGGGGTATGGAGAGAAGGCAGGATACAGGATACTGAGTTGGATGATCAGACATGATCATATTGAATGGCGGTGCAGGCTCGAAGGGCCGAATGGCTTACTCCTGCACCTATTTTCTATGTTTCTATGAAATATGAACATACAGTCGGATCACTCGTGATCAATTTAAATGGTGGAGCAGGCTGGAGAAACTGAGCTGGGTCCTCCTGCTCATTATTTCCACATTCAATAGATATTAAGGGAATCAAAGGATATGGAGTGATCGCAGAAAATGAGCAGGAGACAACTTGCGATCCCCGTACACTAGCACTATCCCACACACTAGGGACAATTTACAATTATACCGAGCCAATTCACCTACACTCCTGTACAACTTTGGAGTGTGGGAGGAAACTGGAGAAACATCCAGAGAAAACCCACAGAGGTAATGTGGAGAATGTAAAACTCCGTACGGACAGCTCGGTAGTCAAGATGGACTCCAGGTCCCTGGCACTGTAAGGCAGCGACTCTACCGCTGTGCCACCGTGCCGCCCCGTGCAATGAGCAGGAGACAATAACTGAAAGATCTGGGGGGAGATGACACCAAACCATAATGCTGCAGATACTGGAAAACTGCAATAATAAGAGAAATTGCTTCAAGTCCTCAGGGGATCAGGCAGCATCTATGGAAACAGAAGCAGCACAAACATTTATTTGATGGACTTTCATATAAAAGGCGCCACCTGGCCCGATTTCATGGATTCTGTGTCCTCCTCACTAATTACTGCTCCACCCACAGCTTGGTGATGCCATCACACGTGGACACTTTACAATCAGGCTCATCCCTTAAACCAACACAAGACATACTTAACCACTGCCTCGTAAATCCCACAAGCTTTATTTTTGTAATCACGTCTTTCAACTAATTATTTCCAAAACATAGCTCATAAATTAGATTATGATAATTAGATTAAAACAGATTATGAGGCAGAGATTGATTGAATGGCGGAGTGGACTCGATGGGCCGAATGGCCTAATTCCACTCCTTTAGTTTAGTTTAGAGGTACAGGGCCCACCGAGTCCGTGCCGACCAGCGATCCCCGCATATTATCACACACGCACTAGGGACATTTTTTTACATGTACCAAGCCAATTAACCTACAAACCTGTACGTCTTTGGATTGTGGGAGGAAACTGAAGATCGCGGTGAAACCCCACGCAGGTCACGGGGAGAACGTACAAACTCCGTACAGACAGCACCCATAGTCGGGATCTCTGCTGCTGCACAGTAGCTCCTATAACTTGTGAACTTGTAACTTGTGAAATGTTTTTTCCTCAAGTGACTTCAAGGCCATTTCCTGGATCCTTGTGTATAATTCACTGTTAAATAATTACTTTTATCATTACAACAAAATATTTTTGGCATAAACTACAGAAACAGATTGCAATAACTTACCAAATAAAGGTATCCATCCTTGAACTTCACACTATGCAGGTCTCTATGCACATCAACTTCGTGAAGTGAAGTTGACTTGTTTTTCCATCCCATTTCCATGTGTTCTGATGTTACTGAAGAGGCGAATGTGGGATTTGCAGACTCTATGGCAAGAGGTACCTGATGAAATAGGTGCATAGGTGGTTCTTGAGGTGCTACATTCATTCCAACATTGCTCAGGTCTTCTTGTCACTCCCTTAAAGTCATTGAGAGTCACAGATGTATACAGCATGGAATCAGGCCCTTCGGCCCGCCAAGCCTATGCCACCTCTACAGAGACTCATTCTATGTTCCATTCAGAATGCTCCTTCAACAGAAATGATTTAGTGTTTCAGCTTAGTTTAGAGATACAGTGTGGAAATAGGCCCTCCTGCACACTGAGTGCACACCGATCACCCATACACTAGTTCCACACTAGGGGAAATTTACAGAACACCAATTAACCTACAAACCTGCATACCTTGTGAATAAGGTCATCAGTGATAGGAGTAGAATTAGGCCATTGAGCCCATCAAGTCTACTCAGCCATTCAATCATGGCTGGTCTATCTCTCCCTCCGAACCCCATTCTCCTCATAACTTCTGACACAAGTACTAATCAAAAATCTATCTATCTCTGCCTTAAAAATATCCACTGACTGGGCCTCTACAGCCTTCTGTGGAAAAGAATTCCTCAGATTCACCACCCTCTGGCTAATGTGGGGGAAAACTGGAACACCCAGAGAAAACCCATGCGGTCAAAGGGAGAAGGTACAAATTCTACACAGACAGCACCCGAGGTCAGGATCTGGCGCTGTGAGGCAGCAGTTCTACTTCAATAACACAACAATCAGCAACAGCTAACTTTAACGTTCTTCTGTCCAGAAAACAAAATGGCCGACAGAGATCAATGAAAGTACGGAAGAGTTTTACCTGGTGGTGGTAGGTAATGTAAGTCCACTTACGAGAGAAACCACGACCATATGAAAGAAGTCACAACAATATCTATAATATATCCATCAAATAATTGAAAATACATCTCTTATAAACAGAGTGGTTCAGCTAGAAAGCATCAATGCATTCAAAGAAAGGTATATAAGTGCATGATGAGATAAAGAATAGAAAGTCTTTCTATGCCATGCCATTCTACAGAGACTCGGGTTCAATCCTGACTACGAAGTTTGTTCGTCCTCCCTGTGACCATGTGGGTTTTCTCTGGGAGCTCTGGTTTCCTCCCACACTCCAAAGACGTACAGGTTTGTAGGTTAATTGGCTTTGGTAAAATTGCAAAATTATCCCGAGTACATCGCATAGTGTTAGAGTACAGGGTGATCGCTGGTCAGCTCGGACTCGGTGAGCTGCAGGGCCTGTTTCCACGCTGTATCTCTAAAAAATGTAAACTCTAAAGCATGCCGATGGGGTTAAATGAAGCAGGGTGGAAAAAGGTTCCTGTTGAGCATAAGCGCTGGCATAGATGAGTTGAGCTTTTTAGTTACATTTCATGCGATTCTATGAAATAACTTACCAAGAAAGACATTATCTAGTTAAACCACAATATTATCTGCTGAGAATCTGGGTTAAGGAACATGAAAGCCAACACAATGCATTGAGTCTTGGTACCTGAAAGGGTTGACTTAGGAACAGTGATAAAAGGAAGAAAACACAAAGATAAGGCTGTTTGCTGTAAAACGTGCTTCAACAAACCCCACCATAGACCAACCATCTTAAAGAGATTTCATGCAAGCCTCCCCAACCTCAAACCAACCCAAAGTCAGCAGTGCAATGTCACTGCAGCTCAGAGAGCTCACCGCTAACTTTGCAAAAGAACATTTCCAACTGGAAGTGTAATGGAGACAAACACTGAGCAGCAGAGTGGTGCAGCAGGTGGAGCTGCTGCCGCACAGCGCCAATGACCCGAGGTCAAACATGTCCTTGGCTGCTGTCTGTGCAGAGTCAATCTCCCCGTGACCAAGTGTCTTTTCTCCGGGTGCTCTGGTCCCCTGCCACATCCCAAACATGTGCAGGTTTGTATGTCAATTGGCCTCTGTAAATTGCCCATAGTGTGTAGGGAGTGGATAAGGAAGTGGGGATAAGTGGCATGTACCAAGTTTGTACGTTCTCTCTGAGGTAGCGAGGGCTTTCTTTCTTTTTTTATTTTTATTTTAGTTTAGTTTAGTTTAGTTTAGTTTAGTTTAGTTTAGTTTAGTTTAGTTTAGTTTAGTTTAGGTTAGAGACACAGCGCGAAACAGGCCCTTCGGCCCACCAGGTCCGCGCCGACCAGCGATCCCCGCACATTAACACTATCCTACACACACCAGGGACAATTCTTACATTTACCAAGCCAATTTACCTACATACCTGGAGGTCTTTGGAGTGCTCTGGTTTCCTCCCATTTTCCAAAGATGTGTAGGTTTGTAGGTTAATTCGGTAAAGTGCTCCTGGTGTGTACGATGGGAAAAGTGGGATAAAAGTGGAAGTAGTATACAGGTGATCGATGGTCGGCATGGACTCAGTGAGCCGAAGGGCCTGTTTCCATGCTGTATCTCTTCAGTAAAACATAAAACAACAAAAGGGATGGGAATAGGTATAGGATGAACTAAGACCGTTGCACCCTGGGCCATCCCTGGCTCTCTATTCAAAAGAATCACCACCTTACCCCCCCCCCCCCCCCCCCCCCCCGCTTTCCCTTTCAGTCTCAATATCCAACAGTGTTTTATCATCATACAATCCCAAAATGGAACAATGACATTTTTACTTGCAGCAGCAGCACAACAGTTTGCAAAGACAGTATTCAATAAATAATATAACAAAACAAAAAACATTATAATAAATATAAAATACAATATATTGCAAAAGCAAAACAAAGCCCAAAGTCCCTGAGGCAACCGTTAGTTCATAGTTGCCGTTCGTAGTGAGTAATGGCCTGATGGTTGTCTGGAAGAAGTTGTTTCTGAACCTGCACGTTACAGTTTTCAGGCACTTATACCTTCATCCCGATGGCAGGAATGAAATGAGAGGGTGGCCAGGGTGATTAGAATCCTTAACGATGCTGGCTGAACTTGTTGAAGCAGCGCATCCTAAGATCCTTCCGATGGTGGGGAGGTCAGCAATTGTGATGTACTGAGCAGTGTTCACCCCCTTTTGTAGTCTCCTTCATTCCTGGGCTTTCGGGTTGCTTAACTAAGTCATGATGCAACCAGTACGCTCCACCATACACCTGTTGTTGAAGTTCAAGAGACTTCAACATATCAAATCTCCTCCATCTTCTATGGAAGGAGAGGCGTAATGACCCAGATCAATTGATGACATATTTGAACATCGAGGCATTCCTAGGCATCTGGGGTGCCACAAATTCAAAACTGTCACAATTGTCTGTGCAGAGAACACAATCCTCATCTCAGACCAATATTTACTAGGCTTTTCAAGTGGAGGAAATAACCTCTCAGTAGCAACCACTCATTCTTCAGAATCTTTGTGAAAATAAGCCCAAACTGTTCAATCTCTTCATTGAGGATGATTCCCCTAATCTAGGCATTGTGTCCTGTAACTTGCAAGGCAGTTATATATCCTTGCAAAGACATCTTTCACTAACAAAAACAAATTCACTAACTTTTTCTAATGTTCATCAGAGAGAAAAAATCTTTGCACGGTCTTTGCATAGGAAGGAACTGCAGATGCTGGTTTAAACCAAAGATAGACACAAAATGCTGCTGATTAACTCAGCAGGACAGGCAGCATCCCTGGAGAGAAGGAATGGGTGACGTTTCGGGTCGAGACCCTTCTTCAGACTGATGTCAGGGGAGAGGGAAAAATGTGTAGGAAGGGCCTGCAGATGAATGAATGAATGAATACGTTTATTGGCCAAGTATATTCACATACAAGGAATTTGCTTTGGTGCTCCGCCCGCAAGTGACAGCATGATATATAATGACAGTTAGGAATGATACATAAAACATTAAACACATATAATAATGGCCTGATTACACATGTGAATTAAATAAAATACTAGCGCAAAAGGAGGCTACAGATTTTTGGTTATTGAGTAGAGCAACTACTGGTGGTAAAACGCTGTTTTTATGTCTGGCTGTGGCAGCTTTGACAGTCCAGAGTCACCTTCCGGAGGGAAGTGATTCAAAGAGTTTGTGGCCAGGGTGAGAAGGGTCGGAGATGATCTTGCCCGCTCGCTTCCTGGCCCTTGCAGTGTACAGTTCGTCAATGGAGGGAAGGTTGCAGCCAATAACCTTCTCTGCTGATCGGACGATTCGCTGCAGCCTCCAGGGTGTCGTGCTTGGTGGCTGAGCCAAACCAGACCATGATAGAGAAGGTGAGGACAGACTCTACGATGGCCGTATAGAATTGGACCATCATTGCCTGTGACAGATTGTGTTTCCTCAGCTGCCGCAGGAAGTACATCCTCTGTAGTGCCTTTTTGATTGTGGAGTCGATGGTAGCCCCCCACTTAAGGTCCTTAGAGATGATGGTTCCCAGGAACTTGACTCCACTGATGTGACTGTGGTGTTGTTGATGGTGAGTGGGTTGAGGGGAGGGGGACCTGTCCTAAAGTTACAATCAATTCCACTGTTTAAACCAACAGATGTTGGTTTAAACCAAAGATAAACACAAAATGTTGGAGTAACTCAGCGGTACAGGCAGTATCTCTGGAGAGAACAACAAAGTTCAAGTCACCCTTTTACTCTGGCATAATCTGTCCACATATCTGTTCCTCTATCTCCCGCTTTCTATTGGGGGCCAATAGAACAATCCCACTAGAGCACTTTCGTATTTTTATAACCTCTACCCATATCGCCCCAGCAGTTGAAACCTCCATCATGTCCTCTCTGAGTGCCGCCATGACAGTCTTCCTGATTAGTAGCGCAACTCCTCCACCTATTGTGACTTCCCTTGATCAGGTCTGAAACATCGGAACCCCAGAACATCAAGTTAAGTCAAGTCAAGTGAGTTTTTATCATGTGTCCCAGATAGGACAATGAAATTCTTCCTTGCTGCAGCACAACAGTATTGTAAGCATAAATACAGAACAGTTCAGTGTGTCTATATAGCATAGACCACATATATATAAACATAAATAAACAGATAAAGTCCAATAGGCTGTTATAGTTCAAAGTTTGTTTGATGGCGAGTTTAATATCCTGATGGCTGTGGGGAAGAAGCTGTTCATGAACCTGGATGTAACAGTGGTGTCCCTCTCACAACCATGTTTCCGCAATGGCCACAACATCATAGTCCAAAGCACTGATCCAGACTCCAAGTTCATCTGCTTTCCTCACAATACTCCTTGCAATGAAATAAACACATTTCGGCCCATTAGCGTCAGCATATTCCTTCACCTCTCCCTGCCTGTCCTTCTAAGACCGACTGGTCCTGACCTCTATCTTCCCATCACTCAGTCCAATCTCAGACCTCCTACTCTGGTTCCCACTCCCCTACCTCTCTCATTTAAACACTCCCGAATACCACGAGCAAACTTCCCTCAGTGTCAAATTCTGCAACTATAGATGACTCATAGTTCTGCCTGTTTCAGAACTGGTCATTTCTGTTGAATGTATTCTTGCCTAATAATGGTTCAGATTTGCTCTCGCCCTGACCTGCTAGCCATGTCCCTGTTATTAGTAACACATAACACAAGTAAAGTAGCATAATCTCTCTTGAACAGCTCCATTAATCAATTAAACCTGTCATACAGCATGGAAACAGGTGCATCGGCCCACACTGACCAACATGTCCCATCTAGACTAATCCCACCTTCCTGCATTTGGTCCATATCTCTCTAGATCCATGTACCCATGTACCCACCTAAATGTTCCTTAAACATTGCTGTCCTACCCTCTTGCAGTAATTCCCTTGCAACTATCCATCTGTCCTGTCGCCTTCTGTGCAACATAAAATTACCTTTTATAGCTCTCTTTCCCTGCTCTGACAAGAAGCTTTGAACCTAAAACACTAACTCAGTTTCTTTCTGACAGACCTGCTGAATGTTGCCAGCATGTTCTATTTTACTTCAGATTGCTTCAGTGTCTGTACATTTTCATCTATTCTTTGCCTTACCACTTGCCAGCTTTCCCAGTACTGTATGTCAACTCAGCCTGTTTCATGAACCAGGATACCCAGTTTCCTTTGTGCCATTGTACATCACCATTTGGGTTTTCATCATTAAAAAATTATCTTCCTATCAAAGATAGTTGATGCAAATATCAATTTTGAAGTTCCATTTGATGATGATTTGCTGGGGATTTAAGATTCCTTTGACCGTTGGCTGCAGTCCCCAGTACACCACGTTGTTTTAAATATTGAATGTCTTTGAGTAACCCTGAAACAACAACAGGAGTGAAACTGCCACTCCTTTTCTTCTGAACGGTTCCTCAATCTTCACTCAAGCCACAAGCAGCGTGGGCAGGCGGCTGGAAGGCAGGTACGCAGAGAGGGTGTGCGTGGGTGTGGGATTACCAGCCCTGCATTTGTAGTCAGCTCGTGGTGCGTTGCTGCAGTGAAAACAGTAAACATGGCAATTCCACATTGTGAGCAAGTATGCCACCACCAGCATGTGAATGGAAAACATAGAAAAATAGGTGCAGGAGGAGGCCACTCGGCCCTTCGAGCCAACACCGCCATTCATTGTGATCATGGCTGATCGTCCCCTATCAATAACCCGGGCCTGCCTTCTCCCCATATCCCTTGACTCCACTAGCTCATAGAGCTCTATCTAACTCTCACTTAAATCAATCCAGTGACTTGACCTCCACTGCCCTCTGTGGCAGGGAATTCCATAAATTCACAACTCTCTGGGTGAAAAAGTTTTTTCTCGCCTCGGTCTTAAATGACCTCCTCTTTATTCTAAGGGGGGGGTCATTCAATATGATCATGGCTGGTCATCTAAAACCAGTACCCCATTCCTGCTTTTTCCCCATATCCCTTGATTCCTTTACCCCTTAGAGCAAAATCTAACTCTTGAAAACATCGAGTGAATCGGCCTCCACTGCCTTCTGTGGCAGAGAATCCCACAGATTCACAACTCTCTGGGTGAAAATGTTTTTCCTCATCTCAGTCCTAAATGGCCTGCCCCTTATTCTTAAACATTGACCCCTGGTTCTGGACTCCCCCAACATGGGGAACATTTTTCCTACATCTAGCCTGTTCAATCCCTTGAGAATTTTATGTTTCTACTAGACCAAGTGCAGACCCGTTGGGTCTGTTCCCCTAACGTGCGGTTGTGGGGGGGGGAGGTGGCATGCAGCGTTACACACACTAACTATTCCCCCCCCCCCCCGCACTCACGCTAATTACACCCCTTGATATTATATTGATATTACTAATTTGCTCCTTTTACCCCATAACCACCCTATCTACTGATGCATAGCCCCCAACTTGCAGTCACATCTAGAGTGGGGCGGGGGACGGGCGGGGGTAGAGAGTGAGGGCAGAGAGAGAAGGGGCAGAGACAGAGATTGAGACAGAGACACAGAGAGAGGGGCAAGAGGGAGAGGGGGGTGGAGAGGAGGAGAGGGAAGGTCGGGTGAGGGGGGGAAAGGTGGGGGAGGGGGGAGAGAGATTGAGAGTGAGGGGGAGAGAGAGGAGGTGCTGAGAGAGGGGTGAGGGGGAGAGATGACGAGCAGGGAGGGAGAGGGAGGAGGGAACCCCTGGGGTGTGGGAGTGGAGGGGAGGGGGTGTGGAGGGGGAGGGGGTTTTAGAGGAGGGAGGGAGGGGGGGGGGAGGGGTGAAGGGAGGGGGGGAGAGAGGGAGAGAGAGAGGGGGGAGGGGGGGGGAGGGGGGGAGAGGGGGGAGAGAAGGGGAGGAGAAAGGGGGGGAGAGAGGGGGAGAGAGGGGGGAGAGCAGAGAGAGGGGGGAGAGAGGGGGGAGAGAGGGTGTGCTGAGAAGGGGGGGTGAGGTGAGGGGAGGGGGAGAGGTGGGGCAGCAGGAAGGGGGAGGGAGGGTGAAGGGAAGGGGGTAGGGGGTGTGTGGAGGGGAGGGGGGTTTAGGGGAGGGACGGTGGGGGAGGGCATGGAGGGGAGGAGGAGACATTTGTTCAGTGTCATTCAGAGCTCAGAGTGACCTCCATCTTGCAGAGACTGATTGAGGCACACCACTTCCTGGTTTTATAGTCCCTCCCCCTCCCTCCAGCAGGGGCAGCAGAGAGAATGGTGAATTTTTTTAAAAACATTAATTTCTCTCTGATTTTTCATCGATGGGAAAAATACTCTGGTCCAGGAAGGCAGACGTGGGCTCTGATCGAGGTGGCCAAAAATGAGGGCTGTAGGTGACGGCGTTCTCTCGAATATCGCAGCACAGTGGGCCAAATGCGGTCAAGATCATACTTTTCGTAATATAGATAAGATTCCCTCTCATCCTAAATTCCAGTGAAGCCCAGTCGACCCATTCTTTCATCGTATGTCAGTCTGATCATTTTAGACCCTGCACTTGAACCTCACTCTATTTCACTACAGCAGGTGGCCTGGACTCAGTGCTTTACACCATCTTGGTGGAGTAGAGTTGGGGACGAGGATTGTTATCTCAAAAATACTGACACTCCACCCAGGGTGAGTTTCCCCCTGTTCCTGGCCCTTGGTGCAGTGGAGCCTTGTGTGCGTTGGGTCACTGTTCACAGTGTTGAAGAATCAATGTTTGTCATATCTGTTGAAGAATTGCTGAGTTCCCCCCGTCCACTATGTATTTACACCTCACGCTGTCTCGGCAAGGACGTGTCGCTCCCTGGCCCCTCCCTCTTCTCCCCACTCCCATCGGGCAAAAGGTATGGCAGTGTGAAAACACACACCTCCAGATTCAGGGACAGTCTCTTCCCAGCTGCTATCAGACAACTGAATCACCCTATCAGCAACCAGAGAGCGGTCCTGAACTACCATCCACCCTATTGGAGACCCTCGGGCTATCTTTAATTGGACTTTATTGGACTTTATCTTACACTAAACGTTATTCCTTTTATCCTGTATCTGTACACTGCGGAAGGCTTGATTGTAATCATGTATACTCTTTCCGCTGAACGGATCGCACGCAACAAAAGCTTTTCACTGTATTTAAATAAACTCAAACTCAAAGAAAGCTAAACCCCACCATCTAAACTAAACTATACGCAACCAAACTAAACTAAATTAAACATCATCTGGTCTATAAATCATCGCCCAGATCTGGGAAGAGGATTGTCTCAGGTTAAACATAAATTAATCAGGAAGAGTGCACGATCAGATCATCAAATAATGCACAAGAAAAGACACAAAGTGCTGGAGTAACGCAACGGGTCAGGCAGCATCTCTGGAGAACATAGATAGACCACATTTTGGGTTAGCATCTTTCTTCAGACTTATTGTAGCGGGGACAAGAAAGCTGGAAGAGGTGTGGGGTATAGAAACATAGAAACATAGAAATTAGGTGCAGGAGAAGGCCATTCGGCCCTTCGAGCCTGCACCGCCATTCAATATGATCATGGCTGATCATCCAACTCAGTATCCCGTACCTGCCTTCTCTCCATACCCCCTGATCCCCTTAGCCACAAGGGCCACATCTAACTCCCTCTTAAATATAGCCAATGAACTGGCATCAACTACCCTCTGTGGCAGAGAGTTCCAGAGATTCACCACTCTCTGTGTGAAAAAAGTTCTTCTCATCTCGGTTTTAAAGGATTTCCCCCATATCCTTAAGCTGTGACCCCTTGTCCTGGACTTCCCTAACATCGGGAACAATCTTCCTGCATCTAGCCTGTCCAACCCCTTAAGAATTTTGTAAGTTTCTATAAGATCCCCTCTCAATCTCCTAAATTCTAGAGAGTATAAACCAAGCCTATCCAGTCTTTCTTCATAAGACAGTCCTGACATCCCAGGAATCAGTCTGGTGAACCGTCTCTGCACTCCCTCTATGGCAAGAATGTCCTTCCTCAGATTTGGAGACCAAAACTGTATGCAATACTCCAGGTGTGGTCTCACCAAGACCCTGTACAACTGCAGTAGAACCTCCCTGCTCCTATACTCAAATCCTTTAGCAATGAAAGCTAACATACCATTTGCTTTCTTTACTGCCTGCTGCACCTGCATGCCTACCTTCAATGACTGGTGTACCATGACACCCAGGTCTCGCTGCATCTCCCCCTTTCCCAATCGGCCACCATTTAGATAATAGTCTGCTTTCCCGTTTTGCCACCAAAATGGATAACCTCACATTTATCCACATTTATCCACATTATACTGCATATGACAATGACTGGCGTAAAAATAAAAATGGGAAGGCGGCTCAACTGTAGCTAACGAGGGAAATGAAGGATAGTGTTAAATCCAAGGAAGAGGCATATAAATTGGCCAGAGGAAGCAGCAAACCGGAGGACTGGGACGAATTTAGAATGCAACAGATGAGGACAAAGGGGGAAAATAGAGCATGAAAGAAAGCTTACGGGGAATATAAAAACTGACTGTAAAAGCTTCTTTAGATATGTAAAAAGGAACTAATTAGTGAAGACAAATGTAGGTCCCTTCCAGTCAGAAACAAGGAAATGGTAGACCAGTTGAACGAGTACTTTGGTTCTGTCTTCACTAAAGAGACGCAAACAATCTCCTGGAAATACTAGGGGACTAAGGATCTAGTGGGAGGGAGGAACTGAAGGGAATCCACATTAGTCAGGAAATGATGTTAGGTGAACTGTTGGGACTGAAGGCAGATAAATCCCCAGGGCCTGATGGTCTGCATCCCCGAGTACTCAAGGAGGTGACCCTAGAAATCGTGGATGCATTGGTGATCATTTTCCAATTATTTCTCGACTCTGGGTCAGTTCCTGTGGACTGGAGGGTAGCCAATGTAACCCTACGTTTTAAGAAAGGAGGGAGAGAGAAAATGGAATTATGGACCAGCTAGCCTTCCATCGGTAGTGGGGAAGATGCTTGGGTTGATTATTGAAGATGTTATAGCAGCATTTGGAAAGCAGTGACAGGATCGGTCAAGGTCGGCATGGATTTATGAAGGGGAAATCATGATTGACTGATCTTCTGGAATTTCTTGAGGATGTAACAAGTAGAATGGATAAGGGAGAGCCAGTTGATGTGGTGTATCTGCACTTTCAAAAAGCCTTTGACAAGGTCCCACACAAGACATGAGTGCGCAAAATTAGAGCACATGGTATTGGGGTTAGTGTATTGACATGGATAGAGAACTGGTTGGCAGACAGGAAGCAAAGAGTAGGAATAAACAAGTCGTTTTCAGAATGGCAGGCAGTGACTAGTGGGGTGCCGCAAGGTTTAATGCTGGGACCCCAGTTATTTACAAAATATACAAGACTAAGTTGGGTCCCATGTTCACACGGGGGGCTGGTCCCCCAATGCAATATTCCACCACTCCACCAATTCCAATATTGTTGGCCAGTGTGGGGAGAGGGGCTTTCTGCGGCGCTAGTATGGGTGTCATGGGTCAAAAGGACTGGTTTCCAAAGGGCTAGTATGGACATTGTGGGCCGAATAGATTCTTGGGCTGGCGGCTCAGTCACTCAGGCCTGATGGGCTGGCAGCTCAGAAACTGCCAGAAATTCTGACCAAAACAGGTGAGAGACTCTGTGAGAGAGAGAAGGGGGAGAGGGTGGAGAATCAATTTTAGACATTTTTCATCTTTTTCTGCAGATCACAGCAATGAAGGAGGAAAGTCTATCCTGGCCTGGATCTCACAGGGAGCAAATGAAGGGAGGGAGAAAAATACTGGGGTGAGGTTTAATACTTGCAGGGGGAATACTTACTGATGGGCAGAAGGGACTCATGGGCTACTACAGGTCTGATGGGCTGAAGGGGTTCCTTTAAAAAAAATCTGATTGAAATCTCAGTGAAAGGCACTTTTTCCGGACTTTTCCTGGCCTACCAGGCCTTTTGGGCCAAAATGCTCCTCCTGGGCTAATACGGACATTTTGGGCAAAAGGGACTAGTTTCTCAGTTAATAGGGGCCCTGTGGGCCGAAAATAGTAGTTTCAGGCAGGCCAAACAACTCATTTCATTTCCAATTGCATTGCAGTTTCAAGCACTGGGCAGGCCAAGCCAAACAGCTGATTACATTTTCACTTCATTTCCATTGCCATTGCACTTTGAAGCACAGGGCAGGCTCAAGCCAAACAGCTCAAAGCATTTTCATTTCATTTCCATTGCCATTACAGTTTCAAGCACAGGGCAGGCCAAACAACTAATTTCATTTTCATTAAGGGCTAACGAATCATTTATTGCAGTACATTGCACATTCACAGTGTTCTGTAGTTTCCCAGCTCAGACAGAACGTCGTGACCTCGTCATCTTGCAGACAGACTGAGCCACGCCCACAGTTCCGGTTTTATAGTCCCTCCCCCTCCCACCAGAAGGGGCGGGGTGTCATAGTGGTGATTGGCAGGATAGAGAAACTCAAGATTTTTTTAACACTAATAAATCTTATTTTTCATCGATGGAAAAATCATCAGGGCCTGCGCAGTGGAGGAGGACTCTGAGTAAGATGGCCAAAAAATCACCATATGTGGTAGCGGTTTTTCTAAAATCAAAGCACAGTGCAAACAGGAAGTGGTCAATATGAAACTTTTAATTATATAGATTAACGATTTAGACGAGGGAATTTAATGTAACATCTCCAAGTTTGCAGATGACACAAAGCTGGGTGGCAGTATGAGCTGCGAGGAGGATGCTATGATGCTGCAGGGTGACTTGGGTAGTTAGGGTGAGTGGGCAGATCCATGGCAGATGCAGTATAATGTGGATAAATGTGAGGTTATCCACTTTGTTGGCAAGAACAACTAGGCAGATTATTATCTGAATGTTGTCAGATTAGGAGAAGGGGAGGTGCAACAAGACCTGGGGGTCCTTGTACATCAGTCATTGAAAGTAAGCACGCAGTTACAGCAGGCAGTGAAAAAAGCAAATGGCATGTTGGCCTTCATAGCGAGAGGATTTGAGTATAGGAGTAAAGAGGTCCTTCTGCAGTTGTACAGGACCCTTCATCAGACTGAGGACTGAGTCTGAAGGGTCTCGACCCAAAAGTCACCCATTCCTTCTCTCCAGAGATTGCGTTCTGGAGCCCTTAATTCAGTGTTGATACTGTAAGCTACGCAAAGGGAATACCAGGTCCCTCCAGTTTGTGTGTGGTCCCATGTGGATACTTTATACTTTAGAGATGGCACAGAAAAAGGCGTTCATCCCCCCGAGTTTGCGCCAATCAGCGATCGCCCTGTACACTAACCTACACACTTTAGGAACAATTCTACAACTTAAGAAAGCCAATTAACCTCCAAACCTGCATGTCTTGGAGTGTGAGAAGAAATTGGAGCACCCAGAGAAAACCCAGAGGAGAACGTACAAACTCCACACAGACAGCACCCATAGTCAGGATCGAACCTGGGTTTCAGGATAGAACCCGAGCAGCAACATAGTTTACATTAGTTTAGTTTATTGTTATGTGTACCAAGGTATAGTAGGTATGTTACAAAACCTACCTGAATCGTCATTGGGAATCTGCCCTCTGCCATGTCGGCGATTTTGGCGCTGTTTGGAGGGGGCGGGTTTAAAACGCGATTTTTACTAGGCTGTACTAATCGCACATGTTCAGCCTAGTAAATCATTAACGAAAAATCGCTGCAAGACCCGGTCGCAAAAGGTATTATTAGTTTTATAGGCCTCGATAATATAGTTATAATAGTTTTAAAATTACTGTCTCATTCCGCAACCTCTCGCAGCCCCAGGGTTTTATAAAGCAAACAATTAAAGGTATGTACCTTATTTTTACATTAAATGGGGCATATATATAACCCTGAATATCAAGTTGCTATAACGAATAGTTCATTTTGGGCTTTTTATATCCCGCAGTATTTTTCTCGGCATTTGTGGCACTGGACCAGCGCTATGTCAACGTTCTAAACCCGCGTTCCACATAAACCCACTAGAGCGCCGATTTAAATGGGCATTTATTTACAGCAATTGAACACTAAATTCCTTCCATTTGGCCTATAAATTAATGTAAATTAGATATAAAAATCATGTTATATTGTGAATTATTTGTGAATAATCTTTGGACACTTAGGCTATTTAAAAATGTTAATCTTTCCTTAAGAAATGGGCGTTTGACTATCCAAGATCACAGCTTTTTTGTAATGTCCATTGAAAATCAATAGGGAACAAGATGCTAATTTCCGAGTATGAAAATGGTCATAACTTTTTTAATACTTGAGATATGAAAGTGAATTTGGTGTCAAATTAAACTTATTGTTATGCTTTATCTGATGGGATAAATTGCAGGCTTGATTTTTTAAATCTCAAAATTTTGTAACATTGCTAGGTATAGTGAGAAACTTTTGTTGCGTGCTAACCAGTCAGCAGAAAAACGATACATGATTACAATCAAGCCATCCACCGCGTACAGATACATGATGGGCAAGTGTGGAGCGATTGTAATGCGTGATTACAGATCCACTTCCGTGGCAAGCGCACAACTCTTCACCTGGTTTGGGCGCTATCTTGGATCGCCCTACTGCCATGCATGCCACTGTGGCAATTTGGATGCTGAGGAGACCAGCTCCTGTGGTGGACCAGGATCAGTTCTCCCCGCTCTGCAGCCTCTTGAGGTCCTGTGCGTAGGAATTGCCAGGCCATGATGTAACCAGTTGTGATATTTTCATGACTTCGAAATTCATGAGGCTATTTGATGACATGCCGAACCTCTTTAAACTTGCAATAAACAGCAGGTACAATTTACAATTATACCAATCCAATTAACCTACAAACCTGTACGTTTTGGGGAGTGTGGGGGGAAACCAGAGCACCGGGAGAAACCCCACACAGGTCATGGGGAGCACATGCAACTTCCATACAGACAGCACCTATAGTCAGGATCGAACCAGGGTCTCTGAGGCAGCAACTCTACCTCTGCACCACCATGCCACCCACTTCCTTTCCCAGAAACAAATTAATTGAACCTTTGTTGAACCGATTCTCAGGCCGAGTGTAACCTTCCTTGACCAAGAAGTCTACGGCTCAATAGTGGTCTCACCAATGCACCACCTAATTGAAGGACAACTTATTCGTTCTAGTATGGAGGCCTTTCATAATAAATTAGAATAGCTAATTGATCTAGAGTTAAAGAATCATAGAGTGATACGGTGTGGAAACAGGCCCTTCCAACTTGCCCACACCGACCAACATGTCCCAACTAGTCCCACCTGTCTGTGTTTGGTCTATATCCCTCCAAACTTGTCCTATCCATGTACCTGTCTAACTGTTTCTTAAACATTGGGATAGTCCCAGCCTCAACTACCTCCCCTGGCAGCTTGTTCCATACACCCACCACACTTTGTGTGAAAATGTTACCCCTCTGATTCCTATTAAATCTTACCTATTATATCGTCTGTCCTGGATTCCCCTACAATGGGCATGCGATTCTGTCCATCTACCCAATTTATTCCTCTCATGATTTTATACACCTCTATAAGATTCCCCCTCATCCTCCTGCACTCCAAGGAATAGACCCAGCCTACTCAACCTCTCCCTATAGCCCAGTCCCCCTAGTCCTGGCAACATCCTCGTAAATCGTAAATTTCTGTTCCTGCACGAACATCTGGCTGCCTCTGAACATCAATGTTTAACATTCCCATTGCCATAAATAACTACTATCATTCCCTTCTCCCTATCAGCATATCACATCATGGTGATGAATTCACTCATTGCCACTGACATGGCTGTGGAGGTCCAGGTCAATGGACATTTTGAAGGCAGGTATTGACAGATTCTTCATTGGGTGTCAGGAGTCGTGGGGAGAAGGCAGGGGAATGGGGTTGAGTGGGAATGATAAATAAGCCACGATTCAATGGCGGAGTAGACTTGATGGGCCGAATGGTCTAATTCTCTGCAGTCCCCTGGGAGGTGTGTGGGGTGAGTCGGGCCATACCGGGCGCGTTGTGGTGGCCGGCGCCGCGGTTGTTCGGTGGGTGCATCGGGCCCGCGCGGCTTCCCCGGGACAATGTGATTATCGATTTGTTGTGTTCCATAAAATATTTTTATTTGCAACTACTGATGTGAGGCCAATGACCTTTAGTTTCCTCTCTCACTCCTTTCTTGAACAGCGTGGATACGGGATAACTTCCAACATGTGGCAATCATTGTAAAATCTAAGGCATTTTGGGACATCAAATTCAATATATTATCTCTCTCTGTCGCCGATTAAAACCGCAAAGTTCGGTGACTTTCAGCTTTTAGCCGCATTCATTTCTTTTCCAGCGACATTTACATTCCTCTGTTTACAAGTTCATTGGTGAAAAATTATTGTTAAAAGAACCGGCTTGCAATATTTTAGTTTCCCTCCCTTAAGCCATATGCACACCCGAATCTATATTTCATTCCCTTGAACCCAGTTGTATAAAGATGAGAGGGACATCCGTTTTACCTCAGAATGTGCAGTGTGTCAGAATGTGCAGTGTGTCAGAATTTGCAGTGTGTCAAAAACTCCTGCAGTGTGTCAGAATTCATCCAGTGTGAAAAATGCATGCAATGTGTCAGGATTCTTGGCCTCTCGCCCAGCACGATGACCCTCTTAGCCAAAACAACAGAGCGCTGGAGGAACTCAGTGGGTCAGACAACATCTACGAAGAGAATGGGCATGAAACATTTTGGGTGGGGGACCCTTCATCAGACTGAAGAACGGACTCGATCCGAAACGTCGCCTGCCCATCCCCTCCACAGATGCTGCCTGATCCGCTGAGTCCCTCCAGCACTTTGTGATTTGCTCAGGATTCCAGCACCTGCAGTCTCTCGTGTCTCCCTCCAACCGTGTAGCCAATCTTTCTTCACCGAACATGCATTGTTTTGTGAAAAAACATGGATTGTGTATTTTATCTGCAGGAAGGAACTGCGGGTGCTGGTTGAAACCGAAGATAGACACAAAAGGCTGGAGTAACTCAGCGGGTTCACCATCACTGGAGAAAAGAAATAGGTGACGTTTCGGGTCGAGACTTTTAATGTATCCCTTGGCTGGGATTTTCCCTAAATTAAAGCCAGTTTTCTGGATAAATTCTGACGTGAAGCTGTTCCTTGAACAAATAATGAAAATGTCTTAAATCCATCTTAAGCCACTGATGAATTCCACATCACGTTGGTCGGGTGCAAATCTAAAAACAGTATATCCACAGAACAGCTCTACAAAAATGGGTAACAACATACCGGCAAATATTTCCCTGTCAATGACTGAGGATATAAACGCGGTCTGGTGAATTTTCTGGAGGATATTTTGCTTTCGATTTAAAAAAAACAAATAATTTGTTTTTTGATAAAGTTGAGTGACATTTGGAAATGAATGTTCAGGAAGGAACTGCAGATGCTGGAAAAATCGACGGTAGACAAAAATGCTGGAGAAACTCAGCGGGTGAGGCAGCATCTATGGGGCGAAGGAATAGGCGACGTTTCGGGTCGAGACCCTTCTTCCCGCTGAGTATCCCCAGCATTTTTGTCTACTTTGGAAATTAATGTGTGACATTACAAAACAGAGACAAGAAAAGTTGCTATTTGGAAAATGTTGCTAATTGTCTAAAACAAAATATAATAATATAGACGAAAGATACAAATTCACTAACTTTTTCTAATGTTCATCAGAGAGAAAAATGCACTGTCTTTGCGGGGGAAAGAACTGCAGATGCTGGTTTAAATCGAAGATAGGCACAGAAATGCCGGAGTAACTCAGCGGGACAGGCGAGAGAAGGAATTAAGACTGAGGTGAGAAAAAACGTTTTCATCCAGAGAGTTGTGAATTTATGGAATTCCCTGCCACAGAGGGCAGTGGAGGCAAAATCACTGGATGGATTTAAGAGAGAGTTAGAGCTCTAGGGGCTAGTGGGATCAAAGAATATGGGGAGAAGGCAGGCACGGATTATTGATAGGGGACGATCAACCATGATCACAATGAATGGCGGTGCAGGCTCGAAGGGCCGAATGGCCTTCTCCTGCACCTATTTTCTATGCTTCTATATTTCTATGAATGGGTGACGTTTCGGGTCGAGACCCTTCTTCTCGATCCAAAACGTCACCCATCCCTTCTCTCCATAGATGCTGCCTGATCCGCCGAGTTACTCCAGCATGTTGTGCCTATCCTCGCTGCAATGTGGAGTTCGCAAAAAATGTCTGGATTAGTTACATAAACTCTGTGAAATAAAACTTTTGAAAGTGCAATCGTGCCACTAAAGTCGCCACGGGTAGAGCAAGTGCGGGTCGATATTACTATGAAACAGAAACCGACAGGAACGGAGGTGGTCACAGCAGATTAATCAACCCCTTTATTTTAACAACATGTTAGCAGTCAACTTACTTTTATGTGTCTGTAGCAATATGTTAAAAATACAGAACGGTTTAATAAGTCCAAAATACATGCAGAAGAATAAGCTAAACAAAAATCAGCGAGTCAGGCAGCATCTGGGGAGGGGACGGTCAGACGACGTTTCGAGTTCAGGCCCTTCTTCAGACCGATAGAATCATAGCTCAGGACTTTGCAGCACCTGGCTTATTTCTGTAATGTCTACAAGATGGTGCTACGAATTCCAACAATCGCATCCCTAACCCTGTTTAATTTAAGAAATAAATCTGGTCGCTGCTTTGTGCATTTTCTAAATTATGAGCTCACAGCAAAATTCAACTTAATGAACACTTCTTCTCGAGTTTCACGTTTTTTTCGTAAAGAGATGGGATTTCTCTTGACATGGAGAGAAGGAGAAACCTTCTCCAAGAAGACGAGTTTCCACGGGAATCTGTACCCCGGTTATATCTGGGGAAATGCAAAGTACAAACGTTGTCAATTATTTGCTAAGTTAATTAAAGGTTCACAGTTCCGTCAAAATGCCAGACAATGAGAATATATTCGTGCAAGATGAAACGAAATTAAACACATCCAATTTATAAATTCCACGAGAAAGAGCGTCTGTTTCTAATGTCGACGTTTTTTTGTGGACAAGCTTTTCCCTTTGAGAATAGGGAAGATTCAAACAAGAGGACATGACTTCAAAATTAAGGGACAGAAGTTTAGGGGTAATATGAGGGGGAACTTCTTTACTCAGAGAGTGGTAGCGGTGTGGAATGAGCTTCCAGTGGAAGTGGTGGAGGCAGGTTCATTGGTATCATTTAAAAATAAATTGGATAGGCATATGGATGAGAAGGGAATAGAGGGTTATGGTATGAGTGCAGGCAGGTGGGACTAAGGGAAAAAAAAAAAGAAAAAAAAAATTGTTCGGCACGGACTTGTAGGGCCGAGATGGCCTGTTTCCGTGCTGTAATTGTTATATGGTTATATGGAGAGGGTGTGGAAATATTTCACCAGAATGCTGCCTGGATTCCAGAGTATTAGCTACAGAGCGAGATTGGACAAAACGTTCATTGTTTTCTCTGGAGCGTCGGAGGTTGGGAGGAGACCTGATGGAAATACATAAAATGATGAGAGACATGGATACGGCAAACCTGCTTCCCAGGGTGAAAACCGCAAGACTCGAGGAGTTTAAGAAGGAACTGCAGATGCTGGAAAATGCTGGAGAAACTCAGCGGGTGCAGCGAAGGAGATAGGCAACGTTTCGGGCCGAAACCCCATAGGTTTCAGATGAAAGGGGCAAAGATGAAAGAAAATGTGCGGGGCAAGCTTAATTTACAGAGAATGGTGGGGACCTGGAACGAACGGGGGGTGATGGTAGAGGCAGGTATGATACAGGCGTTTGAGAGGCTTTTAAAATGGGACGTGCAAGGCATAGAGGCCTATGGATAACGTGTTAGACGGAGGAGATTAATTTAACCCGGCATCATGTTCGCCATGAACATTGTGGGCCGAAGGGCCTTTTTTCCCCGTGTTGAACTGTTCTACGTTCAATGTTTTAGTGCCAGAACGTCGTCATAAAATCCCACTAATCCATGTGAATACATCACATCACTCCATTGAATCCAACCGCTTAGTGCTCGGGATGTGAATGGTGCAGAGTATAGGGAATTTGAATGTATGATTGTTTCAGAGTTCATTGTGTAATCGTGGATTGTACTTCCAAACAGTTAAAGCTGTGACTGGATGCTAAATACATTTTCCATTGGAAGATGTATGCAAGAACAGCGATTTCAGGACAGATTGGTGGGAAGGATTGCGAACGGAAAGTGGATTTTTTGATAATCTGGGGTTATGTTCGGAATCTAAATTCGGAATCTCTGCCTCAGAGCGCAGTGGGGGCAGGTTCTCTGGATGCTTTCAAGAGAGAGCGAGATAGGGCTCTTAGAAATAGCGGAGTCAGGGGATATGTGGAGAAGGCAGGAACGGGGTACTGATTGGGGAAGATCAGCCATGATCACATTGAATGGCAGTGCTGGCTCGAAGGGCCGAATGGCCTACTCCTGCACCTATTGTCTATTGTCTATTGTCTAATTTGGGTTCGGAAATTTTTGAAGGAGAAGGTACATTTAGCTGTATCAGAAATTCCTCCATAGACTGTGGATAATTGTACATTGCCTGCAGCTGCGACTCTGGTGGCCCATACTCTACCCGAACAATTGCATTAAGATGCTGCCTGAGTTATTCCAGCTTTTTGTGTCTATCTTCAGTGTAAACCACCATCTGCAGCCCCTTCCTGCACGTTTTCACTAAGATACTTTTTATCTGATGAGATATCTCAATATTCATCTCCAAAATACCTATCCCACCCACAATTCGCCCTCTTCGTTTATGTCCGAATAATTGTTCGCATATCCCGGCAACAAATCAAATGTATTCGGGAGATCCATTCACGCAATGGGTCCATTTGTATTTTTACGTCCATTTTTTTTCAACTATGGCTAATTGTTTTCAAAGAGGCATCCTTTCCGTTCTTCGAGTATTTGATTCGAACATGGCTAAGGGCGTGTGAAACATTCCCGAGTAGGAAAGGTTTAGAGGGGATATGCTCCAAATGCGGGCTGATGGGACCAGCTAAGAAACATAGAAACATAGAAATTAGGTGCAGGAGTAGGCCATTCGGCCCTTCGAGCCTGCACCGCCATTCAATATGATCATGGCTGATCATCCAACTCAGTATCCCGTACCTGCCTTCACTCCATACCCTCTGATCCCCTTAGCCACAAGGGCCACATCTAACTCCCTCTTAAATATAGCTCGAAGAAATACTCGAAGAACTCGAAGAAGGGGCATCTTGGTCGGCATGGACGAGCTGGGCCGAAGGGCCTGTTTCTGTGCTGTATGACTACGACTGAATCAGGTGCGGCAGAAAAAACAAAAAAATCACGCAGAAACTAATATCCCATTACCCCGCACGATTCTTTCAAAAATGTAAATTTTGTTTAAAAAAATGTTAAAAAAGCAAAAAAATGTTTAAAAATGTAAATCATTAAGGATCAGTTGTCCCGCTGGAATCTTATCCTCCACAATCTCCCTCGGGAACTTGGTCTCCTGCAAAAAAAATCACGCCTTTCTTTGAGGGAATGATAATCACAATATTTATCATTATTATTTGAACCGCTGTATCTTGCCGAGAAAGGTTTCTAGACTCCCCGATGCACTCGCAGTCTCAGATCCCCCAGGACTACCCAACGCGCGTTGACACCGTGTCCCAAAGAGGGCACCACGTCCGGGTCATCGGTAAAACGGGAGAGTGGAGATGCTGGAAATAACAATAGACAATAGACAATAGGTGCAGGAGTAGGACATTCGTCCCTTCGAGCCAGCACCGCCATTCAATGTGACCATGGCTGATCATCCACAATCAGTACCCCGTTCCTGCCTTCTCCCCATATTCCCTGACCCCGCTATCTTTAAGAGCCCTATCAAGCTTTCTCTTGAAAGCATCCAGAGAACCTGCCTTCACTGCCCTCTGAGGCAGAGATTTCCACAGACTCACAACTGACTGATCCCTAAGACATAGGATGAGAATATGGCCATTCAACCCATCGAGTCTACTCTGCCCTTCGATCATGGCTGGTCTATTTTTCCCTCTCAGCCCCATTCTGCCTTCTCCCCATCACCTTTGACGCCCTTGCTAATCGAGAATCCATCGATCTCCGCTTTAAAAATACCCGATGCCAGCCACCACTGCCGTCTGTGGCAATGAATTCCACAGATTCACTGCCCTCTGGCTAAAGAAATTCCTCATCATCTCTATTCTGGAATTATATATTTTTATTCTGAGGCTGTGACCTCTGGTTCTAGATTCTCCCATAACTGGAAACATCATTTTCACGCCCACTATCTGGACCAATTATCCGGAAGGTTTCAATGTGACCCCCCTCATCCTTCTAAACTCCAGCGAGTACAGGCCCAGTGCCGTCCAACCGCTCACGATACGTTAACATGACTTCAGAATTAAGGGACAGAAGTTTAGGGGTAACATGAGGGGGAACTTCTTTACTCAGAGAGTGGTAGCTGTGTGGAATGAGCTTCCAGTGGAAGTGGTGTCGGCAGGTTCATTGGTATCATTTAAAAATAAATTGGATAGGCATATGGATGAGAAGGGAATGGAGGGTTATGGTATGAGTGCAGGCAGGTGGGACTAAGGGAAAAAAGTTGTTCGGCACGGACTTGTAGGGCCGAGATGGCCTGTTTCCGTGCTGTAATTGTTATATGGTTACATGGTTATTATATGGTTAACCTAATCATCCCCGGTATCATTCTCTTAAACCTCCCCTGGACCCTCTCCAAAGCTAGCACATGTTCCTCGGATATAGGTTCCAAAACTGATCAAAATATTCCAAACATGGCCCTACCAGTACTAGATAAAGCATCAGTATTGCATCCTTGCTTTTATAATGCCTCGGCATTGCATTGGCCTTCCCTGCCGCCGGCTCAACCTGCAAATGAACCTTTTGGGAATCCCGCACCGGCGTTTCTGTTGACAAAAGGAACTTCAGATACAGATTTGTAAAGCAAGGCACTCAGCAAGTAAGTAACTCAGCGGGTCAGGCAGCATCCCCGGAGAACATGTTTACAGTTCTGAATTTTGAACAATATTTTGTTTTTTAATGTTATAATTACACGTTGGACAGGCCACCAATATCCCACGGATACAGACTAATGACTGACCCAGCACAGTGTTCGTTTGCACGGAGTTTCACTGTCGACTCCAGCAGGAGGAAACAACGTGCTGGAGTATTTCAGCGGGACAGGCAGCATCGCTGGAGAACATGGATAGGTGAGGGTTCGGTTCGGTTCGGGACCCTTCTTCACGCTGGGGGGGGGGGGGCTGGGGGGGGGGGGGGGGGGGGGGGGGGGGGTGGTGATAGGGGAAGAAATCTGGTTGAGATCTAAGCGTACCTTTAAGATATTTCGCAGTGGAACAGTCAAAATGCAGAAACAAGGAACCGCAGATGCTGGTCGGCACAAATGGATGCAAAGTGTTGGAGTAACTCAGCGGGTCAGTCAGCATTTCTGGATAGGTGACGATTCGGGTCGGGACCCTTTTCAGATTTTTTTGTTGGAGGGGGTGGGGGGAAGGAGGGGGGGGGAGGGAGGGAGGAAAGGGATAGTTGGTTCAGACACCAATGCTGGAGCTCAGGGTTAGGTTCTCCAATCGCGAGCTTTGCAGTCATATTTGCATGACATGGGCGTTTGAATGACGCGGCCCTGTAGCGGTGGCTAAATGTTGTCGAGGGTATAGAGACTCCCTAGTTACTGAGGGGCGACTGGTATCACCTCACACAACAAAATCCCCTCCTGCCATTTCCAGCAAGAAACATCTGCTCAGCTGGTCAAAATGATATTCCTTTGGTGTATGTATATCCTCAACTGCTGGATACATGGTAAGTAAACGTGTTCACGTTATATTATTACTCTGGTTAAAAAAAAAACCTCTCTAGAGTAGCGTTTGTGCAACGGGGCATCCGTTAGAACATCGAACATGGAGCAGGACAACACAGGAACAGGCCCGGCGGCCTGCAATGCCTACATCGAACATGATGCCAGCACTGACGCTTACCTGCCTGCACATTATCCATAGTCCCTGCATATCCATGTGCCTGTCCAAACGCCTCTTACGTGCCAATATCGTATCTGACTCCACCACCGCCCCTGGCAGCGCGTTCCAGGCACCCACCTCTCCCCGTGTAAAATACTTGCCCCGCAGTCTCCTTTAAACTTTGTCCCTCGTGTCCTGTGTAATTATGGAGTCATGAAACAACAACAAAAAATCTGACCATTCGGCCCATCGTGTCCGCGTGAGCTCTTCGAAACATAGAAACATAGAAAATAGGTGCAGGAGTAGGCCATTCGGCCCTTCGAGCCTGCACCGCCATTCAATACGATCATGGCTGATCATCCAACTCAGTATCCTGTACCTGCCATCTCTCCATACCCCCTGATCCCTTTAGCCACAAGGGCCACATCTAACTCCCTCTTAAATATAGCCAATGAACTGGCCTCAACTACCTTCTGTGGCAGAGAATTCCAGAGATTCACCACTCTCTGTATGAAAAATGTTTTTCTCCTGTAGGAAGATCTACTGATTAGTGGCAACGCTTCTCCTTGAACGTTACTGTTGCTAGAAGGGTCTCGACCCGAAACATCACACATTCCTTCTCTCCAGAGATGCTGCCTGACCCGCTGAGTTATTCCAGCTTTTTGTGTGCGTGTCTTCGTTTTAAACCAGCATCTGCAGCTTCTTCCTACACACCATTGCAACAGTATTCATTTGTCAAGAGTCAAGGGAATGAAGAGTGTGTTATCGTCATATGTCCCAGATAGAACAATGTCATTCTTACGGCAACAGAGTATGTAAACAGCAGATTATGCAACTACAGAGAATAAAGAGCAAGGGGGTAGACTTTAGAATGAACTGCATGTTTGGAATAAAAATGTGTAACGAGTGTGCATTTTCTGAACAGGTGCGCATTTTCAATCCATTCTGGAGCAGACTCCCGCAGAAGTACTCGCCGCCAAAGGAGAGCGACTGGAACTCAAGTGTTCCGGCAAAGGGCCACTCGGCCGGCTCTTCTGGTACAGACTGGACGACAACGCCGTGTCGCAACTTGTCATATCGCTCGATATCATGCGGGTAATTCGCCGGGGATCGGGGATAAGCGACCGCTTCCATTTGGTGGAAAGCAGCATTAGTCAATACTTCAGCTTGGTGATCAAAAACCTGAGCCTGGCGGACAACGGGACCTACCACTGTCTGATGTTGACATCACGAATAGCCCACCTCGGGGGTGGAAGTGTGGTGACTGTAGGTAAGGGCGTCCTTGATGCAATAAACCTTCTTCAGACTGAGAGTAATACGGAAAGCTGAAGTAACTCAGCTTTGTTATGTCTTTCTTGATGCCATGAGCTGTGGCAACATACGCACTCAACTCGCGCACACCCACTCACATTCAAGGACACACACACTCAAGCACACACGCAAACACACACACTCACACTCAAGCACACACGCAAACACACACACTCACATTCAAACATACACACTCAAACACACACACTCAAGTACACACACTCAGACACACTCAAACACACACACTCAAGTACACACACTCAGACACACGCACACGCAAACACACACACTCACACACACACTCACACACACTCAAACACACACACACCAGCACACACACAAACACACACACACACACACACACTCACACACACTCAAACACACACACTCAAGTATACACACTCAGACACACGCAAGCACACACACAAACACACACACACTCACACAAGCATGCACACTCAAACACACACTCTCAAACACACACACTCACACACACTCAAACACACACTCTCAAACACACACACTCAAGCACACACTCAAGTACACACATTCCAGCACACACACTCAAACACACACACACAAGCACTCACTCAAACACACACACATACTCAAGCACACACACTCAATGACACATACACTCACGCTCACACACACGCTGAATATCGCACACACTCAAGCTCACACAAACACACACTCTAACACACACACTCAAACACGCGCACAAACACTCGAACTCGCACACACTAGAACACGCACCACACAAATGTGCACACACTCAAACGCGCACATACACGCTCAAACACATACACCGCTCACAGACTCGTGTTCTGTGTCTCTTCGGTTTAAACCAACATCTGCACACGCAGTCAAACATGCACACACGTGTACACGTATCCAATGCAATTTAAATAGCTTTTAAAAGTCAAAGCATTCTGAAAGCCACCAGTGGCTACTAAGGAAAGATCTTTCGAGTTGATGACAGCAAAAAAATAAAACTATTATAGAGGCGGCGTGAGGGCATTGGCAGTACCATCTTAGGCGTGTGGTCGTTTCAGCATTTGTTGAAGTCATTGGGAATTAAAAGCTGTTCATTATGAAAAATTATACGTTCATTATATGCCAGGAACTCCACCGTTTATTCCGATGGCTTTAGTTTACTTGGAAATGGTTCCAGGCAAGGTTTAGAATTGTTTGTCCTATGTTAATATTGTTCTAATTACCCGGAGTATATTGGCCGGCCGTCATTGACAGGCCTCCTAACAGAGGCAGGCGTTGGAGCGTGTTATTAATTACGGCCTTTGTTGGCTTCGGTAACCAACACGGTGGCGCGAAATTCACAAAATATTGTATCGATTCAGTTCCAGAGAGAGCGAAAGTGACTTCGCCGCCTCCAACTACAAGGTTCCGCAGAATCAACGTGTACAAGAAACCTTCGTTGCGGGGCAAGAAGGGACAAGACAATAAAGGTGAGAGATGTCTATCTGTGGGCGTGGAGAGAGTCTGGAAAATGACCTCGCTGGCGCCGTCTCTCTATGGGAAGCTCAAGGTTGATGAAATACCTTAAACTTAATTTCAATCCTTACAATCCAATGGATTACTCGCTGTGTAGGAAAGAACTGCAGATGCTGGTTTACACTGAAGATGGGCACAACATGCTAGAGTAACCCAGTGGGCCAGGCAGCATCTCTGGATGACTAGCTGATCACATTGAGAGCGAGTGTGGCCAAGCTTCGCCGGAGAATTCTCCACGCCAGATATCTGGATTAAATAACCCGCTAGTGAGAGGGGAGCAATTCAAGTTTGTGCCTTTGATTTAGAGTGAGTGAATCCTGAAGTGTCGTATTCATGTTTGGGTTGTATGGAGGTTTTTATGAGATGGCGTGAGAAGGCGAGGATATTTGGAAACACAAGCTAAAATCGCTGGAAATATCCAGCCGGTCAGGCAGCTTCTGTAGAGAGAGGGGGGTGGTGAATTTGTGGAATTCATTGCCACAGACGGGTGTGGAGGCCAAGTCAATGGGTATTTTTAAGATGGAGATTGAAAGATTCTTCATTAATAATAGGGTATCAGTGGTTATGGGGAGAAGACAGGAGAGTGGGGTTGAGAGGGAAGGATAGATCACCCATGATTGAATGACGGAGTAGACTTGATAGGCCGAACTGCCTAATTCTTCACCTACAACGTATGAACGTATGAGGTACAGTGGAACGGTTTTGTTGCGTGGAAAGACAATACATGATTACAATCGAGTTATTCGCAGTGTACAGTTACACGATCAAGGGAATAACGCTTCGTCAAGATAAAGTCCAGTAAAGTGGATAGTTATGTGGACGGGAAAGGAATGGAGGGTTATGGTCTGAGCGCAGGTATATGGGGCTAGGGGAGAATATGTTTTCGACACGGACTAGAAGGGTCGAGATGGCCTGTTTCCGTGCTGTAATTGTTATATGGTTATATGGTTAAAGTCCGAATAAAGATAGTCCGAGATTCTCCAATAAGGTGAACAATTATTCTGGGGCACTCTGTAGTTGTTGATAGGATAACGATATAACCATATAACAATTACAGCACGGAAACAGGCCATCTCGGCCCTTCTAGTCCGTGCCGAACACTTACTCTCACCTAATCCCATCTACCTGCACTCAGACCATAACCCTCCATTCCTTTCCCGTCCATATATCTATCCAATTTATTTTTTAAATGATAAAATCGAAACTGCCTCCACCACTTCCACTGGAAGCTCATTCCACACAGCTACCACTCTCTGAGAAAAGAAGTTCCCCCTCATGTTACTCCTAAACTTGTGTCCCTTAATTTTAAAATCATGTCCTCTTGTTTGAATCTTCCCTACTCTCAATGGGAAAAGCTTTTCCTCATCAACTCTGTCTATCCTCATAATTTTAAAGACCTCTATCAAGTCCCCCCTTAACCATCTGCGCTCCAAAGAATAAAGACCTATCTTGTTCAACCTTTCTCTGTAACTTAGGTGCTGAAACCCAGGCGACATTCTAGTAAATCTCCCCTGTACTCTCTCTATTTTGTTGACATCCTTCCTATAATTTGGCGACACGAATTGTACACCATATTCCAGAATTGGTCTCACCAATGCCTTGTACAATTTTAACATTATATCCCAACTTCTATACTCAATGTTCTGATTTGTAAAGGCCAGCACACCAAAAGCTTTCTTTACCGCCCTATCTACATGAGATTCCACTTTCAGGGAACTATGCACAGTTATTCCTAGACCCATCTGTTCTACTGCATTCCTCAATTCCCTACCATTTACCATGTACGTCCTATTTTGATTTGTCCTGCCAAGATGTAGCACCTCACACTTATCAGCATTAAACTCCATCTGCCATCTTTCAGCCCACTCTTCCAAATGGCCTAAATCTCTCTGTAGACTTTGAAAATCTACTTCATTATCCACAACACCACCTATCTTAGTATCATCTGCATACTTACTAATCCAATTTACCACAACATCATCCAGATCATTGATGTATATGACAAACAACAGTGGACCCAACACAGATCCCCGAGGCACCCCACTAGTCACCGGCCTCCAACCTGACAAACAGTTATCCACCATTACTCTCTGGTATCTCCCATTCAGCCACTGTTGAATCCATCTTGCTACTCCACCATTAATACCCAACAATTGAATCTTCTTAACCAACCTTCCATGTGGAACCTTGTCAAACTGAAGTCCATATAGACAACATCCACTGTTTTACCCTCATCAAGTTCCCGAGTAACCTCTTCAAAAATGATGGTTGATGACCGAACGGTTGCCTGATAACAGCTGGGAAGAAACTGTCCCTGAATCTGGAGCTATGCGTTTTCACCCTTCTGTACCCCTAGCCCGATGGGAGAAGGGAGAAGAAGGAGTGATCGGGGTGAGGCTGGTCCTTGATTATGCTGGTGGGTTAACGTTTTTGATCTCCGAGCTTCTGACATAATCCATACTGGCAATCCTTTCACAATGTAACCAGGCTTTCCGCGATAAGTCTGAAAATCCCATCCATCCATATATCGGCAAGGGGAAGATTCAGTTCAGTTTGGAGTCTAAAGGAACTTTGGGCCGATTCAATTGCAAACGGATACCTACCTATTGGTCTCCATCCACACTACACTGTAGCAAACGTGGTCAGATGCGTTTGGGATTAGCTATCTAATTATCCTGCCCTGCCCTCTCCCATTGTTTCCACCCTAAAAACAAGGAACTGCTGATGTTGGTTTACATAGAAACATAGAAAATAGGTGCAGGAGGAGGCCATTCGGCTCTTCGAGCCAGTACCGCCATTCATTGTGATCATGGCTGATCGTCCCCTATCAATAACCCGTGCCTGCCTTCTCCCCATATCCCTTGACTCCACTAGCCCCCTAGAGCTCTATCTAACTCTCTCTTAAATCCATCCAGTGATTTGGCCTCCACTGCCCTCTGTGGCAGGGAATTCCATAAATTCACAACTCTCTGGGTGAAATAGTTTTTTCTCACCTCAGTCTTAAATGACCTCCTCTTCATTCTGGTTCTGGACTCGCCCAACATTGGGAACATTTTTCCTGCATCTAGCTTGTTCAGTCCTTTTATAATTTTATATGTTTCTATAAGAATTTCCCCCTCATCCTTCTAAACTCCCGTGAATACAAGCCTAGTCTCAAAAGGACACAGAGTCCTGGAGTACATCAGCGGGCCAGGCAGCACCTCATGCCATAAGTGATCTGACCAGAATCCGGCAATTCGGCCCATCAAGTCTACTCCGCCATTCAATCGTGGCTGATCTATCTTTCCCTCCTAACCACGTTCTTCAGCGCATAATCCCTGACACTTGTACTAAACAAGAATCTAAGTATCTCTGCCTTACAACATATCCACTGATCCCTGGACAACGTGGATAGGCGACGTTTCTGGCCGGGATAACTTCTTGAAGAAGTGACCCTCAATCTGAAGAAAGGTCCCGAGCAGAAACGTCGCCTATCCGTGTTCTCCAGCGATGCTGCCTGACCCGCTGAGTAACTCCAGCACTTTGTGTTCTTGTATTTTATTCCCCTATTTCGGGTGGTTTCAACACCGCCCACCCCTTTTGAACAACCCTTCGCGAGAAATAAATCTAATTTTTATCCCAGGGATTTCTGCTCTAAATTATCTTTAAACGCTATTTTTTTTAAAGAGAGCGCTCAAATGTATGATTTGAGACAAACGGTCAAGATTTGATTCACGTATTTCGAGTCTTCATTGATAAGAACGTTACATTTATTGCGGGTTAGTTTCAAAGGACAGTCGGGGCGATTTGACGTCTTACCCCAAAGGCTTTCAGTGGAGCTATTCTGCCTCTGTTGATACGTACTGGAGAAATGAACAACGTTTCGGGTCGCACAACCGCACAACCCCGCGTCTCTCACCCCTTTCCTATTTAGGGGACGGGTCCCCCTTTTATAGAAACAGCGGAGGCCGTTTCGATAGTTAAGACATGACTGGTCCGCCCGCATTGCTTTCAGAGTCTCTCCAGTTTAATGCTGAATAACATTCATTGTAAGATACATCCCTGCATTTCTGCTCACAAATAATAAAGTTATGCGCGGCCATCGCGGTAATAGATTCAATCTGGTAAAAACAAATCGGTGTGTAGGCAGGAACTGAAAATGCCGGCAGGAACTGAAAATGCCGGTATATACCGAAGATAGACACACAATTGCCGGAGTAACTCAGCGGGTCATGCAGCATCTCTGGAGAACGTGAATAGGCGACGTTTCGGGTTGGGACCCTTCTACAGTCTGAAGAATGGCCCCGACCCGCAACTTCACTATCCATGTTCATCAGAGATGCTGCCTGACCCGCTAATGTTAACCCAGCACTTCGTGTCTTTTTGTTTGTAAACCAGCATCTGCTGTTCCTTGCTGCTACAGAAAAGAACAGCACAAGAACAGGCCCTTCGGTCCACAATGTCTGTGCCCAACACGCTGGATTTGACCATCGTAAATCTTGACCAAAAATACATCTAATTTGTTCTTGGGGAGTGTATAATTTAAACTATCTTCACAAGACATAAACTAACCCTGACCGTAACCCTAACGCAACAAAAGTTGTTGACTGCGCCTCTATACACGTGACAATAAACTAAACTAAGCTAAACGAAAACCATTCGCCAATATTCAAAGTATAAATCCCTGAGAGGGGGAATCCATTTATTTGTTGTGTTGAGATGTTCAAACAGGGAATTTGAGACAAACTGAGAAAGGGGGGAATAACTATCTGGGTTTATGGGGAGAGAGCAGGGTCAGGAGGATAATTAGATAGCTCTTTGGGGAGAATGGACCTGGTGCATTTGGCCTAATTTGATTCATTGGAGGGCAGATGGAGACCAATGTATATCCTTCGATAATGCCATGGGCCTGAGGTCCTTTACACACCAAGACCATGGTGAAACTTTCACCTCCCCGTATATTCCAGCTGGAGCCTCGAGGCTGGTGATCATCTGTTATAATTTCTAATGTGTAAGATGGAACTGCAGATGCTGGTTTACACTGAAATTAGACACAAAATGCTGGAGTAACTCAGCGGGACAGGCAGTATCTCTCATTCCTTTTATCCACAGATGCTGCCTGTCCCGCTGAGTTACCCCAGCATTGTGGGTCGAACTTCTTTGTTATAATTTCGAATCTGAAGGTAAAGAAAAATAAACTAGTTAGTAGTGATGGTGACCTCAGAATGGTAAAAGTTGTAGTAAGAACCTGTCTGAAAATAGAAACATACCTGTCTGGTGCAGGAAATGTCTTCGAGCCTGGATGATCATGGCTGATCATCCAACTCAGTATCCCGTAACTTCTACCGTACCCTCATCTGGTCCAAGGGGCTCCAGTCTGGTGCTTCCAGAACAAAACTTACCGTCCTCATCTGTCCCGGGCTCCAGGCCCAGACGTGGCATCTGAAATGATCTAACATGCCATCCAATTCACTGGTTGGTGGAGGGAGCAATAAATGTTGGCCATGCCAGTGACGCACTGATCGTGAAAATAATTAATGAATAATTCAACAAATTAGATAAAAAATATAATCACTAATTGTTCAAATCTTCAACTTCCCACCATTTGCAGAATGAATGCATGGGAAATACACAACAGAATCAACTCCTTCACCTGTTTGACCTGTTGGGTCTAAGATTTCTACTTCTGCTTTGGATCAAAAATAATTTATTGCAGCTACTGAAAGATGCTCTATTGGGCAATATTTATCACCCAACCAACACTTAAATGAACAGCTTGCACCATTTAACCACATATTGGCCGTGTCTTGTGTGCGCTTGGAAAGAACATAGTTTACCTTAAAATTTTTAGATATCCCAAGGTCATCAGAGATTCTTACATCAAAAAGTAGTTTTTTATGGGCCTCATTTGAAAAGCCAAATGTTACGGTGGCATCAGTCACTAGACGGAGTTGTACACTCCCTGGAAGTGATCTTCGAAGAGGAAAGTGTAGGAGTAAGTTTTGTTGAACAAATTGAGTCAGAGGTTTGTGTGTGGATTGTCCTGAGACCTCTTAGTGAAGACGTGTATGTGTGTGTGTGTGTGTGTGTGTTGTGTTAGGGGTAACATGAAGGGGAACTTCTTTACTCAGAGAGTGATAGCGGTGTGGAATGAGCTTCCAGTGGAAGTGGTGGCGGCAGGTTCATTGGTATAATTTAAAAATAAATTGGATAGGCATATGGATGAGAAGGGAATGGAGGGTTATGGTATGAGTGCAGGCAGGGTGGGACTAAGGGAAAAAAAAGTTGTTCGGCACGGACTTGTAGGGCCGAGATGGCCTGTTTCCATGCTGGAATTGTTATATGGTTATTGTGTGTGTATGTGGGTGTGTGTGCATGTGTGTGCGTATGTGTGGATGTGTGTATGTGCATGTGTACGTTCCCACTGTCTCAAGAAATCCCAGAACATTATAAAGGACATTTCCCACCCCGGACACTCCCTGTTTGAACTGTTACCGTCAGGCAGACGGTACAGATCAATGAGGACAAGGACAAAAAGACTCAAAAACAGTTTTTATCCCACAGCAATAACTACACTTAATGTAGCCACCAAATGAGCGCAGGTGCGCTACATACCAAAGGGATTGTGCAATCGACAGAAGAATGTATGGTTGTGTGTTTATGCTTGTTTTTTTCATGTTATTTATTTTAGTTGTTTATTTTAGATATTTCTCTTTTACGTATCGTTAGCTTTTAGATAATGTGTGAATGGTGCACTGACTGGTTGGCATTTTTAATTTTGTTGTACATGTTTACATGTTATAATGACAATAAAGAACCTATATATACTATACATATGTGTGTGTGCGTGCATGTGTGTGTGTGTGTGTGTGTTTGCGTGCATGTGTGTGTGTGTGCGTGTATGTGTGTGTGTGCTTGTATGCGTGTGTGTGTGCGTGTACATATGTTTGTGTGCTTGTGCTTGTCTGTCATTGTGTGTGTATGTTTGTGTGAGTGTGTGTGTGTGTTTGTGTGCGGATGTGTGTGTGTATGCGTGGGGGGGGAGGAAGGATCAAGAGAGATCTGAGAGAGAACCGAGTACGTACTGTATATGGAGGGAGTTGGTGAAAAATGCTTTAATGTTTTTGTGTTTCTAAAAGCACTTGTTACCCAACTGCACATCATGTTCAAAAAGCATTAATTGGAGATCTCAGTTTCTACATTTAAAACCTTAAGTAATACCTTTTTGAAGAAATTCTCATGGCGTTATGGAATCTTACAGCACAGAAACACTTTGGCCGAAGGCATCGGTACCGAGCAGAAAGTATACACCAAGTGAGAATGGGAAAATAAAAATAAAAATAAAAATACTGTAAATGTTGGATGCACTGAAAAAGCAAGTTACTTGAAGCTTCAGTATTTAGTATATGGTCCAGAATGCTGCAGTGTACCCAGATGGAAGATAGGGTGTTGTTGCTCAGGCCTGCGTTAGGCCTTGTTATGAATAGTGTGTGAGACCACTGACAGAGAATTCAGTGTGGGAGTGGGAAGGAGAACTGGGACAACAGGGATCTCGAGTCATCCCAGTGGATTCAAACACGAACAGTCCCTCTGGACCAAGTAGCGATTCACTTAACCTTCTTCAAAATTAGTGCAATGCATTGGGTGCGATTGTGTCGGAAGGAACTGCAGATGCTGGTTTACACTGAAAAGAGGAGGGAGAGTTGCTTGCTTTACTGATTGAAGAGATTGTCACGGCAATTGTATGGCTATATGGTTATAATTGTCTGAGATGACATTATTGATGGTTCATCCAGTCAAGCTATATGGCTGGAGCTGAGAATTAAAAAGTGGATGATCACCTTGTTGGGAATTTACTAAAGGCCCCCAAATAGTCAACTGGAATTAGAGGAACAAAAATGCCGGAAGATTGCAGACAACAGCCAGACCAATAGGTGTCATACTAGTAGGTTTGTCATAACAAGGGATTTTAACTTTCCCAAAATAGATTGGGGCCGTCATGGTGTCAATGGCTTGGATAGGGTGGAATTTATCAAATGTGTTCAGGAATGTTTCCTTAGCCAATAAGTGGAGGGCCCCACAAGGGAGCTTGACCTACACTTAGGAAATTGGAAAGAGCAAGAGATTGAAGTGTCATTGCACAAGTCTTTTGGGTCCATTGACCATGATTGTATTAACTTTAAAATAATTATAGATAAGGATAGATCTGAAGAAGCATCCCGACCTGAAAGGTTGCCTATCCGTGTGCTTCACAGATGATATCTGTGCACTAAATGTTATACCCTTTAACCGTTAACTTTGCACTGTGGGCAGCTTGATTGTACTTGTGTATGGTCTTTTCGTTGGTGATAGCACCCAAATGTCACTATATCTTAGTACAGGTGACAATAATAAACTAAACTGAGATGTTGGCTGATCCACTAAGTTATCCAGTACTTTTTCTTATTTTGCAAATCAGCATCTGCTGTTCCTTGTGTCCCCATGGGTAAAGAAAAGGCTGATCCTCATGTTAAACTTCTGAATTGTTCGCAAGGTCAACTTTGACGATATTTGTCAGCTATTTGCAAAAGCTAAAATGAAGTAGGTTGCTTACAGGCAAAGGGATGTCTGGAAAATGGGATTCTTTTAAAAGCATGCGGTGAGAGTTCAAAGCATGCATGTTCCTATTAAAGTGAAGAGCAGGGCAGATATGTGTAAGGAAGAAGGATCTTGACCCAAAACTTCAATCAATCAACCTTTATTGTCATCTTGCAAGCAACAGTTGTACAGTGCAAAATGAAAAGACGTTTCCCAGGGAATACCGGAGCATCGCACATGAAATTTAAAACATTTCACACATAATAACACTAAAAACAATCCAGTCCCTGATGGAACAGTCCCATTCCTTCTCACCAGAGATGCTGCCTGACCCACTGAGTTACTCCAGCATTTAGTGTCCACCTATGTGTAAGGATGTCTGATTGACAAGGGAGGCATGGTGGTGCAGCAGTTGAATTGCTGCCTTACAGTGCCAGAGACCCGGGTTCGATCCTGACCTCGGGTGCTGTCTGTACAGAGTTTGTACGTTCTCCCCGGGAGCTCCGGTTTCCTCCCACACTTCAAAGACATGCAGATTTGTAGGTTAATTGGCTTGTTAAAATTGTAAATTGTCCCTAGTATCTGTAGGATAGCTTTAGAGTGCGAGGATCGCTGGTCGGTGTGGACTTGGTGCGCCGAACGTCCTGTTTCCACGCTGTATCACTCTAAAAATAAGTCAAACCAGGGCAGGACTTTGGTAGTGAATGGCAGGTCCCTGGGACTGTGGTAGAGGGATCTAGCAGTACTGAGGATAGTTCCCTGAAAATGACATCACAGGTGGATAGGATGGGAAAGAAAGGTTTTGGTACATTGGCCATCAGTCAGTGTATTAGGTATCAAAGTTGCACAAGACGTTGGTGGAGACACATATAGAATAAATTGTTCAATTTTGGTCACCCTGCTAAAGGAAGGATGTAATTAAGCTGAAAAGAGTGCAGAGAAAATTTACATGGATGTTGCCAGGACTTGAGGGCATGCGATTTAAAGAGAGATTAGGCAGGCTGTAACAGTATTTCTTGGAGCGCCGAATGATATGAAGGTGCATACAATCACGAGGGGAATTGATATGGTGAATATTCAGAGTCTTTTCCCCAGGTTAGGGGAATTAAGAACTAGATAACGTAGGTGAGGGAGGTGGATTTAATAGGAACCTTAGGGGCAACGTTTTTCACATAAAGCTTGGTGGGTATATGGAATAAAATGGCAGAGGAGGTAGTTGTGGCATGTACAATGACAATATTTAAAAGTCACTTGAATTACAGACTAATGGGACTATCTTAGATGGGGCATCTTGGTCGGCATGATCGAGTTGGATTGAAAGATCCGTTTCAGTGTTGCATGACTCTAAGACTCATTCATTCGTCAAAGTCCATCAAAACTTGACGAACAACAACTTATCTTCCATCTGGGCACATTGCATATTTTTTTCTATTAGAGCCATCCAGCCGGTCAATGGGCCATTCAGCCCAACTTACCCATGTCGACTAAGATACCCAATCTATGCTAGTCCCACCTGCCCACATTTGCCCCATATCCCTCTAAAACTTTCCTATCCATGTGCTGTCTAAATGTCTTTTAAGTGTCGTTATAGTACCTGCCTTAACTATCTCCTCTGGCAGCTCGTTCCATCCACCACTCTCTCAGTGAAAAACGTCTGAATTAAAGTTTGAATTCCACAACTTCAAGTCACTCACTTTCTCTGACTGCACTAGAATGCACCACATCTTCCATCTCTGATATTGGCTCAGGTTTTCTCTTACCATTGTATCAGCCGGATCTGCTGGTCATGTCATAAGTTCATGTTCATAAATTATAAGAGCAGAATTAGGCTGATCGGCCCATCATGTCCACTCCATCATTCAATCATGGCTGATCTGAGTGGTGAATCTCTGGAATTCTCTGCCACAGAGGGTAGTTGAGGCCAGTTCATTGGCTATATTTAAGAGTGAGTTAGATGTGGCCCTTGTTGGGATCAGAGGGTATGAAGGCAGGTACGGGATACTGAGTTGGATGATCAGCCATGATCATATTGAATGGCGGCGCAGGCTCGAAGGGCCAAATGGCCTACTCCTGCACCTAATTTCTATGTTTCTATGTTTCTATCTATCTTTCTCTCTGAATCCCATTCTTCTGTCTTCTGCCCATGACACTAACCCCCCCTGTCCCACTTAGGAAACCTGAATGGAAACCTCTGGAGACTTTGCGCCCCACCCAAGGTTTCCGTGCGGTTCCCAGAGGTTCCCGGAGGTTTTTGTTAGTCTCCCTACCTGCTTCCACTACCTGCAAACTCTGGCAACCACCTGCAACCTCCGGGAACAGCACGGAAACCTTGGGTGGGGCCCAAAGTCTCCAGAGGTTCGCGTTCAGGTTTCCTAAGTGGGACAGGGGCATTTAAAAAGGGATCAGAACCTGCATGTTCTGTGTGACTTCACCCGGTAGCATGGGGTGGTGCTGCCCTGCAGTTGCTGAAATGTGTCCATTGCTTTATATCGGTATTGGGCCCTGTTAACGTGCACTGGTGCTGTTTTTCCAGAGTATACCTGCGACTGGACTATCTGGGGATCTCTGATCACCTGCAACCTTCTGTTTCTTATTTCCATCCTTTTGGTCATCATGCATCGTCGGAAAAAGTGTAAGTACTGATATTTATTGATCTTTGGTGTTACATATTGATAAGGACATCGATATATTTCACTAGGCGCTTAACTTACTTAAAGAGAGGAGAAGGAATTTCTTTAGTCAGAGGGTGGTGAATCTGTGGGATTCTTTGCCACAGACGGCTGTTGTGGCCAAGTCAATGGATATTTTTAAGGCGGAGATTGACAGATTCTTGATTACATAGAAACATAGAAAATAGGTGCAGGAGTAGGCCATTGGGCCCTTCGAGCCTGCACCGCCATTCAATATGATCATAGCTGATCGTCCAACTCAGTATGCTGTACCTGCCTTCTCTGCATACCCTCTGATCCCTTTAGCCACAAGGGCCACATCTAACTCCCTCTTAAATATAGCCAATAAACTGGCCTCAACTACCTTCTGTGGCAGAGAATTCAACAGATTCTCCATTCACTGTGTGAAAAATGTTTTTCTCATCTCCGTCCTAAAATACTTCCCCTTTATCCTTAAACTGTGACCCCTTGTGACCCCTTGTGACCCCTTGTTCTGGATTAGTACGGGTGCCAGGGGTTATGGGGAGAAGGCAGGAGAATGAGGTTGAGAGGGAAAGATAGATCAGCTATGATTGAATGGCGGAGTAGACTTGATGGGCCGAATGGCCTAATTCTGCACCTAGAACATATGAACATGAACTGAAGGGATCTCCGTTTCTTTTCCCTCACTAGATCCGCAAAGACGATGCCCACACCAGTTTCGCAAGAGATAAGGAAGACAAATCGTTGCAAGGTTAACAATGAAGTGCAGGGCAGGTGAGGAAGGACAGTCGTGCATCTGCCCAAGTGCGAAATATGCCTCGCATCATCTTCATTGCAACTTTAGCAGACATTTGCCCTCTCCTCAGGGACCATCTCCTGTGTCACCGCCTCTTCACTCTGCATTACTTTCCATTTGATTGCATGGCAGAATCTGCGGTTATTCAAGGAAATTTTTTAAAAATACCACACGCTGCTGTTTAAATGCTGGCGTAGTTTAGATATAATGGCAACATCGTGGCCAATTGCAACTGTACAATTATTAGAAACGTTTAAAAAAAAAGGAAAGAACAGCCCACTTCAAATGTGATGTGCATTTGATTTGTACGTATGTGAACGATCATAGCTCCAGTTGTTTGTCTGCCTGTAACAAAAGCCGTGGTCCTTACGTTTTCCTTAACAATCGGAAACAAAGATACCAAGTCAAGCTAGACCATGTCCCACTGAAAGTTCAGTTTTGTTTTCAGTTTGGACATACAGCGTGGAAACAGACCCTTCAGCCCACCGAGTCCATGCCGACCAACAATCCATCAGTTCCATGTTGTCCAGCATGCATCCTACATGCTAGGGGCAATTTATAACTTTACCAAGCCAATTAACCTACAAACCTGCACGGCTTTGGAATATGAAAGGAAACCAGAGCACCCGGTGAAAGCCCAAGTGGTTACAGTGCAAACTCTGTGCAGACAGCACCCCAAGTCAGGATCGAACCCGGGTCCCTGACGCTGCAAGACTGCCTTTGTCTCTGCGGGTTTGCTCTTATTACCAGATGGCTTCGTTCCTGCTAGTTATCCACTGTAATCTGTGAAAAGCTTCTGAAGTGGGGAATGACTGTGATGTTAGAAACTCAATGTCCAGCTATTGATCGAGGCACGAGAAACTGCATATGCTGGAATATGGAACCAAACACAAAGTGCTGGAGGAACGCAGTGGTCAGGCAGAACCTGTGGAGGAAATGGACAAGCGATGTTTCTGGCCAGGACTGAAGGGTCTCAACCAGAAAAGTAGTCTGTCTATTACTGTTAAAAATGTTGCTGACCCGCGGAGTTCCTCCAGTACTTTATGTTTTGCTCTACATAAATTAGCTTAATGTTTTACCTCTCTCTCTCCCAGCCTGCTTCTAGCCTTCTGTACAATCTGAATGGCTCGATTGTATAATCTTCCCGCTGACTGGTTGCACGCAACAAAAGCTTTTCATTGTACTTCGGTACACGTGACAATAAACTAAATTCCAGACTCCAACTCAAAGGTGGGATGGGAGTGGGTGGTGAGGGGTGGAGGGTGGGTGAAGCATCTGGTATTCTCTACTCCAGAGAGTTGCGGAGGCTAGATGATTGAGGAAATGCATTTCGTTGTCTCTGTACTGTACACAGACAATGACAATTAAAAAAAAAAATTAAATTGAATCTGAATGATTGATGATTGAGGAGGGGGGAGTGTAGTTGAAGGGTTTATATGAAGAATCGGGGTAAGTCGGCCACGTTCATATTAAGTGGTGGGGCGGACTCTAGGCTCCGAGTTGCCTACTCCTGCTCCTATATTCTTACTTTCTTATGTTCCTTCTTTCCCTGTAATTACGGTACGGTGCATTAACAAGTGTATCAGTATGGTTCATTTAGGTCCATTATATACATTCATTTATAACAATGATGCAACCCTTATGCCCCTGTCCCACTTAGGAAACCTGAAAGGAAACCTCTGGAGACTTTGCGCCCCACCTAAGGTTTCTGTGCGATTCCCGGAGGTTTTTGTCAGTCTCCCTACCTGCTTCCACTACCTACAACCTCCGGCAACCACCTGCAACCTCCGGGAACCGCATGTGAGAGTCTGAATCTGGTGGTAGGTGCTTTGACGTTTTAGTATCTACTTCTCAACTCGAAAGGGGAGAAGAGAAAGGGACTGGGATGATAAATGTTCCTGTTATGTTGGCTGCTTTTCCGAAGGAGCGGAAATTGTAGATGGAATGGATGGGGAGATGACTAGTCTGTGTGATGCACTGAGCTGTGTTCACAACACTGCAATTTCTGGCGATCTTGGGCAGAGCAGTTGCCAAACCATGTGGTGATGCATCCCAATAAGATTAATTCATTCTTTGATGCATCTTTAGAAATTGATAAGAGAGACTTGTTGAAATGTTGAACCTGCCTTGTCTTCCGAGGAAGTCGAGGCATTGGTATGTTTTTTGGCCAACCCGTGAATTTGTTTAGGACAGGTCAATTGTTGGTGATATTTACACACAGGAGCTTAAAGCTCTCGAACATCTCCACTTCATCACCATTGGACATGTGGACTTGGACATGTCCTTCACCCCTCTTTCTGAAATCGATGACCAACATCTTTATTTTGCTGATATTGAGGGAGAGGTTGATACAAATAGACAATAGACAATAGACAATAGACAATAGGTGCAGGAGTAGGCCATTCGGCCCTTCGAGCCCGCACCGCCATTCAATGTGATCATGGCTGATCATCCCCAATCAGTACCCCGTTCCTGCCTTTTACCCATATCCCTTGACTCCGCTATTTTTAAGAGCCCTATCTAGCTCTCTCTTGAACCTGCCTCCACCGCCCTCTGAGGCAGAGAATTCCACAGACTCACCACTCACTGTGAGAAAAAGTGTATCCAGGTTGATATCATGGCACCAATACGACTGTGCTCATTTTGTTGCTAATCCTGGGTCATCTTGTGCTCTCAGTACAAAGATGAGGCTCTCAATACCATTCCAAATATTCCTTTCTACTGATCTTCATGGGCCAGAGACACTCAGGAGTCGGTCAGGATGTTACATTCCAACAAGGCATTAAGCGCATCCTTGAATATTTTCCACCGTCTACCTGGTAATCTTTACCGATGATGGAACTGTAGAATACCTGATACGGCCGTCTAATGGTGGGCATATGGCCAGTCCAACTCTTCAATTCAGTGTCCCCAGGCTGGGAATGTTGGTCTGGGAGAGAACTCTCACATCGGTTTGCTTATCCTTTCACTGAATTGGAGGTAGTCCAGGTCGCCACAAAAATATAAGTGGGGAGGGACCATGACTGCCTGGTAGATCAAGTTCTGTGTTGAGGACTTCTCTGATCTCACATTGAGCATCCCCTCATTCAACTCCATTCAGCTCTTCCAGATCAAAGGTTGTCACAGATGGGCCCAAGTTACGCATGTCTCTTCGTAGAATGTGTAGAACAGTTTCAAAACAACTCAAGCCTCCTCCCTCACCTCCCTGTGTGTTACATAGATGACTGTATTGCTCAGAATTCAGTTGCATCACCTTTGCTACCTACCTCCACCCTGCTCTCACTTTCAGAAGGTTTCCCTCTGACATTTCTCCTTCCTTTTTAGGCGTTTCTATCCCCTTCTCTGATCAGTTCACAGCCAATATCTACTTCTCCCTATATAAAATCATGAGAGGCATTGATAGGGTAGACAACCACAACCTTTTTTCCCAGAATGGAAATGTCAAAGATTTGAGAGCATCGCTTTAAGGTCAGACGGGCAAAGTTTGAAGTTGTGTGTGGGACAATTTCTTTATGCAGAGGGTGGTGGGTGTTTGGAATAGGGCAGGGATGGTGGTGGAGGCAGACATGGTAGTGGCATTCAAGAGATTTTAGATAGGCAGCTAGATATGTGGGGAATGAATCACCTGCCAGCGATTAGAGGAGATTACTTTAATGACATTGTGCATGGAATGGCCTCTTCCTGTGCTGTATTGTCCTATGCCTGATGTTCTAGCCCATAAGATCATAAACTCTGAAGTAATCGGAGCAGAATTAGGCATTTGGCCCATCATGTCTACTCTGCCATTCAATCATGGCTGATCTATCTCTCCCTCCTAACACCATTCTCCTGCCTTCTCCCCATAACCCCTGACACCCGTACTAATCAAGAATCTATCTATCTCTGCCTGAAATATATCCATTGATGGCCTCCACAGACTTCTGTGGCAAATAATTCCACAGATTCACCACCCCACATACGATCATAACTATATTGACGTCCTTACACCCTGCTTGCTGTAAGGAGTCCAAATAATTCTTGCATTTCCCCCGGTTCTGCCATATTTGTTCTGATGTTGGGATTTTCCATGCCAACACTTTGGAACTGCCATGCTTTCATATGAACTATGCCTCAACCACCATCATAGTTGACAGGGCTCTTAACTCTGGCTATCTCCTTTATTTTGACTCTCCCCCCCTATCTTCTATCTTCCCATCCATTGAGGATAAGATTCCCCATATCCTCACCTTCATCATCAACCGTCTTCATGATCAACGGAATATCCATAACCTTTACCCTCCTTAATGTGATGCTCCTAGCGGACACATCTCCTCCTCCTCTCCTCTCCCCTGACATGCCAGCACCCTGAGCCGACTGTGCCATCGTGGTTCACCGTCTCTGCCAAGACCCAGTCCCCTTCACACACCACATTCCCACTGTGACCACAGGAGATGCAACACTTACCCTTTCACCTCGTCCCATCTCCCACAGCTCCAAATTCTCCTTCCACTTGCACGTCTTTCTGTTTTCTCATTGTGGAGTAGACGACATCATGACTTCATTGAAGCCCATGGCGTGGTCTCGTCCACAATGAAGAAACTGAAATGCAGATTATATTACTCCTTTGCAGAGCATGCATGCCTGATCAAGGGTGATTCTGCCTCCCAATTGCCCAGTGTTTTAATCCTTCATTGCATGACCTCCCTCGCCAATTCTTCATTGCATTACCACTCTCAACTCTCTGGCTTTGGTCAACATACCACAACTTAAGTTTGAGGAACAGAATGTCATCTTCCAACTGGGAACATTATATAAGTATAATTGGTGAGAATGGTCAAAATAAGGACTGGATATTGAAGTTGGGATTACAAGCCTTTCTACTATGTATTGGGACTGGGCAGCCTGTTGAAAGCTCGCCAATCTATAATTTAACTAATCATAGAGTGATACAGTGTGGAAACGGACCCTTCAGCCCAACTTGCCCACAGCGCCAACATGTCCCAGCTACACTAGTCCCACCTGCCTGCACTTGGTCCATATCCCTCCAAACTTGTCCTATCCATGTACCTGTCTAGCTGTTTTTTAAACGTTGGGATAGTCCCAGTCTCAACTACCTCCTCTGGCAGCTTGTTCCATACACCCACCACCATTTGTGCAAAATAGTTACCCCTCAGATTCCTATTAAATCTTTTCCGTTTCACCTTGAACCTATGTCCTCTGGTTCTCGATTCTCCTACTCTGGGCGAGAGATTCTGTGCATCTACCCGATCTATTCCTCTCATGATTTTAAATATAGTAAGTATACAAGTTTTATCTCTCCACAGAATATGCCTGAAGTGTTTCCAGCACACTTATTTTATTTCAGATTTCCAGCACCTGCAGTATTGTATATCTCATCATTCTGTCTCCCTCTGCATCCACCCGCACATCTCCTTTAAATTCTGCCCCTCTCACCTTAAAACTAAGTCCTCGAGTATTTGATTTATCCATCCTGGGAAACAAAACTCACTTTCTACCTTATCTATGCCTCTATGCTTCACATTATTTTGTATACTCCTTACAGGCCTCCCCACAACTTCTGGTGTTTCACAGAAAACTATCCAAGTCTGTCCAACCTCTCCCAGTAACGAACACCCTTTAATCCTTCATCAGTGGTAAACCTGCTCTGCACCCTTTCCAAAGACTCCACATGCTTCCTGTCATAGGGTGACCAGATTGCACATAACACTCCAAAAGCGGCTTAACTCGTCATATAAAGCTGCATCATGACTTCCCGACTCTAATATTTTATGTCCTAACCTAAGAAAGCAAACATACCATATGCATTCTTAACCACACTACCTACTTGTGTTGCCAATTTCAGGGAATTTTGGACCCCACGATTCCTCTGTACATCAATGCTGGCTGAGGAAGGGTTCTGTCCCAAAACATCTGCTGTAATTTATCTCCAGAGATACTGCCTGAACCGCTGAGTTACTCCAGCACTGTGTCTATCTCCCACATTGCAGTTCCTTCCTACACAAATGCTGTTAAGGTCCATGACATTCATTTTATATTTTATATTTTCCCCTTATAAACATTCTCCTTTGCCTTCTCTAATCTTCCTTGATTTCTAACTTTTCATAGTTTTGATGAAAGGTCATCAAGAATGGTCAATGTCACCACCTCTGGAACGTAGTATTTAGATTACATTTGGACAAAGAATGTAATAAGGTCTGAAGCCAAATGGTTCTTTTAGAATCCAAAGGGCAGGATGGATACTGAATATTGGTGAACAAGGATTTCTTCAGAGTGATATAACCAACATTTTTCATCATATAGTTTTAGTGTGCAAAATGAGAGCACATGGTATTGGGGGTAGGGTATTGACATGGATAGAGAACTGGTTGGCAGACAGAGAGCAAAAAATAGGAATTATCGGGTCCTTTTCAGAATGGCAGGCAGTGACTAGTGGGGGTGCCACAATGCTCGGTTCTGGGACCCCAGTTATTTACAATATGTATTAACGATTTAGACGAGGGAATTAAAGATGACATCTCCAAGTTTGCGGATGACACAAAGCTGGGTGGCAGTGTGAGCTGCAATGAGGATGCTATGAGGCTGCAAGGTGACTTGGATTAGGTTGAGTGAGTGGGCAGGTACATGGCAGATGCAGTATAATTTGGATAAATGTGAGATTATCCAGTTTGGTGGCAATAAAAGGAAGGCAGATTATTATCTGAATGGTGTCAGATTAGTAAAAGGGGAGGTGCAGCGAGTCCTGGGTGTGCTTGTACATCAGTCACTGAAAGTAAGCATGCAGGTACAGCAGGCAGTGAAAAAAGCTAATAGCATGTTGGCCTTCATTGCGAGAGGATTTGACTTTAGGAGCAAGGAGGTCCCACTACAGTTGTACAGGGCCCTGATGGGACCGCAGCTGGAGTATAGTGTGCAATTTTGGCCTCCTAATTTGAGGAAGGACATTATTGCAATTGAGGGAGTGCAAAGTAGGTTCACCAGGTTAATTCTCAGGATGGCGGGACTGGCATATGATGAAAGAATGGGTTGACTGGGCTTGTATTCACTGGAATTTAGAAGGATGAGAGGATATCTTATAGAAACATGTAAAATTCTTAAAGGATTGGACAGGCTAGATGCAGGAAAAATGTTCCCGATGTTGGGGGAGTTCAGAACAATAAGGGCAGGCCTTTTAGGACTGAGATGAGGAAAAACTTATTCATCCAGAGAGTTGTAAATCAGTGGAATTCTCTGCCACAGAAAGTAGTGGAGGCCAATTCACTGGAAGTTTTCAAGAAAGAGTGAGATTTAGTTCTTCGGACTAAAGGAAACAAGGGATATGGGGAAAAAGCAGGAACGGGGTACTGATTTTAGATGATCAGCTATGTTCATATTGAATGGCGGTGCTGGCTCAAAGTGCCGAATGGCCTACTCATGCACCTATTTTTCTATGTTTTTAGGTTTCTGTGGATAATTTGATGATAGTTGATCAGTTTGGATTTGTCCTGCTTTTTTACACCAAGTATTCCCAGGTCATTGTCAACGTTGCCCTGATGCAAAGTTTATCATCTTAATATAAAATTGACAGAAGCTATTCCTGGAAATATCGCTTAGCATCCAAACAATGTTTTATATTTTTGATGATGTTCTTTAATGAAGAGATCTGAACATCCCAAATAATGTGTTTAGAAACAAACAAAAACTTGATAAACAGCTCATAAAACATTACTGGCTCAAATTAATGCAAAATGTATCACTTCCTCGCCTTCTACTCAGATAACATAATACATGTTTTATTAGATTATTGAAGCTATTTCCTCATTTAGCCGTCAACTGAATAAAATTTCATGATACTGTTTTACAAAAGATTTGATAAGGTTTCTCGAAAAATGTATCGATTCCACTGTCATGAATATATGAAACATTAAAATAGTTGAAGTGAAAACAGTTTCACAAATACAGAAACTAGAAAACATTGCATCAGAGAACTTCCTTTCCACAGAAAATAGGTGTGAATCACTCAGATCGAAACCAATAGGAAATCATACTGCTTATAACACGGGCTTCTTCAGTTTCCGAGCTTAGTGTGGACATTGGAAATAGAGTTGCTTCTTGGTACTGGGATGAGAATTACTATGACTACATAGATATGGGGAGAAGGCAGGAACGGGGTACTGATTTTGGATTTAAGAAGGAACTGCAGATGATGGAAAATCGAAGATACACAAAAATGCTGGAGAAACTCAGCGGGTGCAGCAGCATCTATGGAGCGAAGGAAATGGACAACGTTTCGGACTGCTGCACCCGCTGAGTTTCTCCAGCATTTTTGTGTACCTACTGATTTTGGATGATCAGCCATGATCATATAGCTGGCTCAAAGGGTCGAATGGCCTACTCCTGCACCTATTTTCTATGTTTCTATGTTTCTATTTCCGGTTCAATAAGTGGCAGGTGAACCCAGCTCATCGGGTCAGGCAGCATCCCTGCCTGCTGAGTTACTCCAACACTTTGTGTCTTTTGTTTTATAAACCAGCGTCTTCAGTTCCTTGTTTTGACAAAGATGATCATCGTGTTCATTGTGAGAATACTGGCCAAAATGTGCCAATGCAGGATTGTCACACTTCCGTGCAAGTACATAATTCCTGAAAGTGGTGTTGCAGGTAGATAAGGTGGTCAAAAAGGCACATTGGCCTTCAATCAGTCATAGTATTGAGTATAGAAGTTGGGAGGTCATGCTGCAGTTTTTAAAGACAATGATGAGGCCACATTTAGAGTCTTATGTTCAGTTTTAGTTACCATCTTATAGGAAAGATGTGTTCAAGCTGCAACGGGTGCAGAGAAGATTTACGAGGATGTTGCCAGGACTCAAGGGCTTGAGCTATACGGAGAGGTTGAGCAGGCTAGGACTTTATTCCTTGGAGTGCAGGAGGATAGCAAACCAAATAACGGATGTCTGAGAACCAACTAGCAGTGGCAAATTGCAGGACTCACCTGCCACCTGGGTCGCCACTGTGGCTCCAAGTGTGGAGGGAAAACTACATAGGAGGACAAGACTGCAGTCACTGACGAGAGTTGCATGTTCCTGAATGTTCGATCTTGTAACAAAATGTCTTCAAGTTTATCCACTTACAGCCACTCCTGTCATCTTCCATTAACTGGAAAACAGCCAATTAACCTGAAAAATGCAACATACCTGACCAGTCCCAGTTAATGGAAAATTAGCTGCATCATAGAAAACATGTCATTTTGCTGAGGGTCAGTTGTAACACTTTATCAACTATGGCTTTAGGAGCTGCCACGAGACTTAAGCACAAGAGCCAGGGTAAGACCAGTGCAGTGGTGAGGGAAACCGTGTACAGTACTGCCTGGTGGTACTACTTGAAGGATGAGGGGGAGAACCTCATTGAAATTTACCAAATAGTGAAAGGCCTGGATAGAGTGGATGCAGAGAGGATGTTTCCACCAGTTGGAGAGTCTAGGACTAGAGGCCATAGCCTCAGAATAAAAGGACATACCTTTAGGAAGGAGATGAGGAGGATCTTCTATTGTCAGAGGGTGGTGAATCTGTGGAATTCATGCATAGACAGCTCTGGAGGCCAAGTCAATTTATATTTTTAAGGCAGAGATTCTTGATTAGTAGTAAGAGTGTTGAGGGTTATGGGGAGAAGGCTGGAGAATGGGGTTGAGAGGGAAAGATAGATCAACCATGATTGAATGGCGGAGTAGACGTGATGGGCCGAATGGCCTAATTCTGCTCCTATCTCTTATGAACGTATGAACATGAAGTTCCCTTCATGTGATGAGGCACTAAACCAAACAAGGCCCAGATTGCCCCCAGTTGTTTGTGAAACATTCTACATGGGCTATTCCATAAAACCTAAGAGGGTTCTCTCCTCTTCTCCAGAGATGCTAGCTGACCTGTTGGGTTACTCCAGCATTTTGTGTCTATCAGCATCAGCAGTTCCTTCCTACATATTCAATTTCAAGTAATACCTTCTTCCGACACCTCCCCCCCCTCTCTCTACCCTGTACTCCCCTCCCCGCTACCCACTCATTACTCCAGCTACCTCCCACCCTCCCGGTCATGCTGCCCCTTTCCCCTCTTTCTTATACGCACATCCTATCCCCGGAGTTCCTCATTTCCCTTTTATTCTCCCTATTTCCCCTCTCTCTATCCCCTTCCACCCACATCGCTCCCTCTGGCTTTGCATTTCACTCCTCCTCGTATGTCCTTGTTTGATTGAGTGATTGAAGGGTGCAGCATGGAAAGACCACGGTGTGGTTGGAGTCCACACCGACCGTCGATCACCTGTTATGCCACTCTTGCCTCTACCCCCTACATACCCATCCCCCTTACCCCCACAGCGGCTAAGTAACCTGCCAACCCGCACGTCTTTGGGATATGGGTGGAAGGGCATTCTTGCATTTTGAGTGCTGGGTAGGTTCACCAGGTTAATTCCCGGGATGGCGGGACTGGAGCGAAATGGGTTTGTATTCACTGGAATTTAGGAGGATGAGAGGGTATCTTATAGAAGCATAGATGCTGCCTGACCCGCACACAGACAGCACCCGAGGTCAGGATCGAACCCGGGTCTCTGGCGCTGTGAGGTAGCAGTTCTAGCAACTGAGCCATTGTGCTGCCTGGCATCTGATCTCACACCCTTCGTCTCTTTTTCATCTCTAGCCTTTGTCACTTACTCCACTAATTTGCCAATACTCCTGCCCCCCTCCCCCCTCCCCCTCCATTGCTAGGTTTGTCCCCATGTATGAAATACTGAAATACCCTCCGCTACATCGACGACTGCTTTGGTGCCCCTCATGTATGAAACTGACTTGTAAATGGATCGCACTTGTAATCATTTCCGACACTGTCCCTACCATTCCTAGCACTCCATTGCAGGTGATAGACTTTTACACTTTTACTCCATGGCTATCGGTATACGTCTTCCCACAAAGGACTCCCCATCCCCTACTCCCAACTCCGTCTACGCCGCACTGAAACTGATCTGACACTGAACCTCACTATTTTCCGGGGCTCCCCTCCTCCCCATAACCCGCCCCCCCCATACCCCCCCCCCCCCCCTCTCTCCAATCCGTCTGAAGAAGGGTCCCGACCCTATAACGTCGTCTGTTCATTCCCACCACGTATGCAGGCTGACCCGCTGAGTTCCTCCAGTACTTAGTGTTTTGCTCAAGATTCCAGCATCTGCAACTCATTGTGTCTGTGTAACCCAAGTTCTATTGAGGACCACCGCCCCTTGCAACACATCTCCAGGGTTTACCCGAGAACTCGCTTAGAATTCTGCATCCGGCCTGTGAAAGGTTGAGTGGTGAAGATGTTGGCCCTCGCCTTGCTCATCAGTGTTTCCCTTCGCCCGGTTTCAGTTTGCATCGTCACCTCGGGGTTTCCATTGCACAGTCTTGGTCAGAACGAAAGCCGAGGCTCTGCTCCACGGTGCGATACCGCCTGGCGGCCCAACGGATCCGTCCTTGCAAAACAGCTCAAACTGCCACGGGAAACAAGGAACGGCAGATGCTGCCTGACCAAAAAAAAACACACAAAGTGCTGGAGTAACTTAGCGGGTCAGGCAGCATCTCTGGAGAACATGGACCTTTTGGGTCACGACCAGATTTTAAACACGCTGCCCTTTCTTCTTGGCGTCTCACTGTAGTTCATCAGTTTATATTGAATATTCTCCATTGCTTCGGCATCCCGTTGTTTTAATAAATCATACGTTACCCGTGAGTCTAGAGAAGGGTCCCACCCATCCCTTTTCTCCGGAGATGCTGCCTAACCCGCTGAATTATCCCGCTGAATTATCCCAGCGCTTTGTGTCTACTTTCTGAACCTTCTGAATGTTGTAGACGGCAGGGCAGTACTCTGCATATCGCCAACTTGGACAATTTTACATTTTTATCAAGCCAATTAATCTACAAACCGGTACATCTTTCAAGTGTGGGAGGGAAACCGAAGATCTCGGAGAAAACCCACGCAGATCAAGGGGAGAACGTACAAACTTCATACAGGACAGCGCCCGTAGTCGGGATCGAACCCGGGTCTCTGGCGCTGCATTTTGCTGTAAGGCAGCAACTCTACCGCTGTGCCACCGTGACCGTCTATTTACGTTACCGGTATCTAACTACATCTCAAATGACAAAGTTATCTAATGATTCCAGTCGGTATCAATCCTCGCTGGAACAATTATCTTATTATTGTATCCTTGGATTACGAAGAAACAGCCCTCCCAATATTTATATTTTCTCTACAGTCACTGGACTTACACTATTTTTTTTTTTGCGGCAAGCAAATACATTTGCAAGTAAAAGGATCCTGTCGGAATAGTTCTGGTAAAACTATCGAATTATCCTTAAAAAACCTTCGGTTCACGTCTCTATCTAGTCTGGAGAAAAATGCTGGAGTAACTCAGCGGGGCAGGTAGCATGTCTGGAGAGAAGGAATGTGGGACGTTTCGGGCCCAACCACTTCTTCAGACTGAGAGTCAATAGAAACATAGAAACATAGAAAATAGGTGCAGGAGTAGGCCATTCGGCCCTTCGAGCCTGCACCGCCATTCAATATGATCATGGCTGATCATCCAACTCAGTATCCCGTACCTGCCTTCTCTCCAAGAGAGGGAGACTAGGGGTATTAAAAGGTTCAGAACATATCAGAACCGGCACCGATGACTAAGGAAAGGTAGAGCCCACAATGCTCAATTGTTGGCTCTGGAAGAGGTAACAACGAAGAGATATATGGCTGCGAACAGTGGGACTGGCAGCTCGACTAGAGTGGGGGAGGGGCTGAGAGAGATGGGTTACTTGACATGAGAGAAATTAACATTCATGTTGCCGGGCAGAAGGATGCCCAGTTGTTGATGGGATAGAGGGTAGATAGCTGCAATGCGGCGAGGGAAACTAATCACACATGATGCCATCAGTTACTCCCTCCAGCAGTTTGTATTTGGGCTAGATATAACTCCATAGCCAATTATTCAGGCCTGGATCAGATCCATGAACATAAAACGGAATGCTGTCGTGAGAATATATATATATATATATATATTTAACTCAACGTTTCCCTTTCCAAAACACAAAATAATTCAGCAAGCCGGACAGCATCCAGGGAGGGAAATGGACAGAAGACGTTTGTATCAACGTCTTTCTTTATGCGTTGGAAGGAACTGTAGATGCTGGTTTATACCGAAGATAGACACGATAAATGCTGGAGTAACTCAGTGGGACAGGCAGCATCTCTGTGACGTTTTGGGACCCGCCGTCTGACCCGCTGAGTTGCTCCAGCATTTTGTGTCTTTTTCTTTATGCGGTTTGTCCATTCAGAAGTAGGCTGGAGGATGCAACGTGAACCGGAGCGTGCAGTGGAGTATTGGATCTCCAGTTGAAGAGTGAGGGGGTTGAACAACAGAGGCGTTGGAACAAATTACACGTTTCCTCACATAGGTAGCATCGGCCCAATGCCACGCACTCTGTGGTTAGTTTACTATTATTTATGTATATTGTACATTGACGCAATCTTGTTGATCGGGATTGAGGCCGTTCCAATTGAGCAGAAGGAGACGAGGAATGATTCGGACGTTTTTCGGCCCGCCTGCAGAATTCTCTGCCACAGAAGGCAGTGGATGCCAATTCACTGGTTGTTTTCAAGCAGAGTTAGATTTAGTTCTTAGGGCTTAAGGAATCAAGGGAAATGGGGAGAAGGCAGGAACGGGATACTGATTTTAGATGATCAGCCATGATCACATTGAATGGCGGTGCTGGCTCGAAGAACCGAATGACCTACTCCTGCACCTATTGTCTATTTTCTCTATGCGTCTATGAGTCCGCGCCGTTGACATCCCCGTACACTAGCACTAGCACTTTCCTACACAGTAGGGAATATTCACAATTCTTACCCAAGCCAATTAACGTACAAACCTGTACGTCTTTGTAGTGTTGGGGGAAACCGGAGCACCCGGGGAAAATCCACGTGGTCACGGAGAGAACCTACAAACTCCGTACAGACAGCACCCGCAGTCAGGATCGAACCCGGGTCTCTGGCGCTGTGAGGCAGCAACTCTACCGCTGCGCCACCGGCCAGAAGTATTTACAGTGAGTGAACCAGAGGAGCAAAAACAAAGTGCTGGAGGAACTGCGCAGAAGAGGCGGCATATGTGGAAGAAAATGGACAGAAGCCGTTTCGGGTCAGGACCTTTCTTCAGTCTGGTTCCTGCGCCTCGAAGATAGATTTAAATTGCAGTGAGATGTAGGAGAAGAGATCAAATATAGAAAATATCGGCAGATTAGACCAAGAAGCAGTTTTAGTTTAATTTAGAGATACAACGCGGAAACAGGCCCTTCGGCCCACCGTGTCTGCAGCGGACAGCGATCCCCGCACATCAACACTATCCTGTACACACTAAGTATCATTTACAATTTTACCTAAGCCAATTAACCTACAACAGTTTTGGAATGTGTGAGGAAACCGGAGAAAACCCACGCGGTCACAGGGAGGACGTACACACTCGGTACAAACAGCGCCCAAGGTCAGGATCGAACCCGGGTCCCTGGCGCTGCAAGGCAACAACTCTGCTCTGCGCCAATGTGCCGCCCCCCACAGGGCTGGCCAGCTAGACTCCACCAGCCCATGCGATTCGGGGAGCTCAGGCAAAGGATGGGATCACCTCATCTTGATCGCTCGGAATGGGGGATTTTTCTGGTGTGAAACAAAACTGTGTACCTCTAACGGTAACCGAAGCGCAAAAGGGCTGCGGGAATTGTGTGGGTATCTAGTCCTTCCGCCCGCGTGAGCGTTGATCTGATAACATGTACAAAAACAATTGAATTGCCTCATTGGACTTAAATTTTCATGCGAATAGAGATAATATCTTTAAGATTAGATACAATCTGCAGCGCCGTGCACATCCGCTGCATTCGGGCCTTGGATGAAATGTGGACCCTACATTGGTTTGATTGGTTTGGTTATTTCGTTCAGACTGAAATGTCTGGATACTTTTTTTACTTTACATACACTGATTTCACACGGTTCCCTGAATTGTAGGCAGTGGGCAGGAGGGGTGTTCGATGAATGATGTTGCTTGATGTGCAGGCAGAAAAAGTCATCGAGTCATAAATATTTAAAGTAACCCTTGCAACCCTCTCTCTCCGTTTCAGGTCTAGATGTTTCAGGTCGCGACCTTTCTTCAGACTGAGAGTCGGGGGAGAGGGAAACTAGAAGTATCTCCAGCATCTTGCTAACGTTAAGATCAAGACTATTGTGACAACATTCAATTAGATTTCTATCCAAATTAAGGACAGGCAGCATCATCGTGATCCTAACATGGTTGACTGAGGTGTGGAGCGTTGCCGGAACTCCCTCTGTAGTTCAATTGTCTGCCATCTTGAGATTTATGTTGCTTAAGTTGTAACATGGCAATGTTGATAGAAGCATGCTCTTAGCAAATATTGACGTATTCTCATGAAAAGTAGTTTAATAGTCACAAATGTACAGCACCTGGCGTCCGCCACCGTGCCCGGCGAAAACCAGCACCACTGCTTCGCTACAACGATTTAATAACTAATAATAAAAAATGAAAATAAAAATCACGTATACATTTCCCTTTACTTTATACCTGTCACATCACCTGATATTGGGATTTGTGGGACCGGAAGTGTTCACTCACCTGCAACGCTCACGACTGTACAGTCAAAAACCTCAGTTCTAACTCCATCTACAAGTTTGCAGGTGACACAACTGTGGTGGGCCGAATCAATGGGATAACGTACAGAAAGGAGTTAGAGAATTTCATTACAATAGTGACTGGACAATGGTCTCTCCCTCAATGTCAGCATGTTGAAAGAACTAGTTATTGATATCAGGAAGCATAGTGGAGTACATGCCCCCAACCTACATCAACGGTGCACGAGTGGACATGTTGAGAGCCTCAAGTCCCTTGGCATTAATATTATCAATGTTGTGTCGTCTACCAAATCCATTAAAGCGACTGCCAAGAAAGCACAGCAAAGCCTCAACCTCCTGAGAAGAATGAGGAAATCCAGCATCTGACAGTGGCTCTTATAAAATTCTACATGTGCACCATTTAAAGAATACTAAGGTGGCATCACAGCTTGGTTTGGGAATAACTCTGTCCAAGACTGCAAGAAATCGCATAGTTGTAGATGTAGCCCAATCAACCAGACCAGACTCCCCACTCTTGACCCCATATACACTTCACACTGCCTCGGAAAAACGAACATAAGCATTTTTTTTTAATCCCCAGTCATTCCTTCTCCCATCTGGCATAAGTTACAGAAGCTTGAAAGCGTGCACCATAAGACTCAGGAATAATGGCCCTTCCAAAGCAAGTGTACTGTCCCAATCACCTGCACCCCATTGAGGACATGGAGTTTATGGAACTGATCCACTACAAAGTTGAGAACTATAATCTGCGCTCTGTATGTTCTCTTTAAGAATAAGAATAAGGAGTAAGCCATTTAGAACGGAGACGAAGAAACACTTTTTCTCACAGAGAGTGGTGAGACTGTGGAATTCTCTGCCTCAGAGGGCGGTGGAGGCCGGTTCTCTGGATGCTTTCAAGAGAGAGCTAGATAGGGCTCTTAAATTTAGCGGAGTCCGGGGATATGGGGAGAAGGTAGGAACGGGGTACTGATTGGGGGATGATCAGCCATGATCACATTGAATGGCGGTGCTGGCTCGAAGGGCCGAATGGCCTACTCCTGCACTTATTGTTTATTTTCTTTGCTCTCTCTATTGTACTTGAGTTTGACTTACATAGAAACATAGAAAATAGGTGCAGGAGTAGGCCATTCGGCCCTTCGAATCAGCACCGCCATTCAATATGATCATGGCTGATCATCCTAAATCAGTACCCCGTTCCTGCTTTTCCCCCATATCCCTTGATTCCGTTAGCCCCAAGAGCGAAATCTAACTCTCTCTTGAAAACATTGAATCGGCCTCCACTTCCTTCTGTGGCAGAAAACTCCAAATAATTCCAAAGACCTGATTGTATTTATGTATAGTATATCTGATCTGATCAAATAGCCTGGAAAACAAAACTGTTTTTATCGTACCCTGGTACACGTTGAAATAATGAACCTAAACCTAGCCGTGGCCAGCTGATGCCGCCCATAGTAGCACCGATTAGAAGATGTTACTGTGTGTGTGGACAAGAGTACAGCTAGTCCCTCCCCCATAAACATCTAAACATCCATTCTACAAGTTACACCAACGGACTGGCAACACTTGCCCAAAGTTGAGTTGAGTTTATTGAAGAGATATATTTAAAAAAAAACTGGAGTAACTCAGCGGGTGATGCAGCATTTCTAGAGAAAAGGAACGGGTGAAGTTTCTGGTGGAGACCCTTCAGTTTAGTTCATTGTCACGTGAACCGAGGCACAGTGAAAAGTTCCCCATTGGAACTTAGCAAATTAGGAAGAAACATTTGATATTACTCAACGGTTTAACCGGTGGACAATTTCTGCAGGTCATTCCTGGACAATGTTTTGGCTGGGACTATTAAGAACCACCTGCTTCTGCGCAGGCCACTCACAGGAAACAATTCGCGAAAGCATTAAGCCACGAGATGGCTTTGTGGGCTCGTTGACTCTGATTGAGAATAATGGGTCTATTTCCGCTGTGAATGGGGTTTACCAGAAGGCTACAGGAATGCGAATGTTACAGATGTTATCCTGCCCTCTGGAGGGCATCGACAGTCCGGGCAACCCTGGCGTTATCCGCGTGGCCTGCTGGCAGTGTTGGTAGAAGCATGCGTTCATCTTCAGTTTAGTTTTAATTTAGTTTAGAGATACAGCGTGGAAACAGCCCCTTCCGCCCACCGAGTCCACGCCGACCAGCGATCCCCGCACACTTGCACTGTCCCACACACACACACACACACTGGGGACAATTTACAATTTTACCAAGCTAATTGGCCAACCAAACAAGTGGGTGTTTGTGCAGGAGGGAGATATCAGGTGTGCAGCAGAATTAACACGGTAGACTTTCCGAATCATGGAACAATTAACAGGAGGAATATACCTATCTCAAAGAAGTCCAAACTCAATGTGGGGAGTAATGTGATGCCCACCAGTTCGCCAAAGGGACCAGAGTAAACCATTGAATGCGAAATATTGGGAACTTTCCATCGGAGAAATTGTTCATGTTGATTTTATTTTTCCTGCAAAACTTTGTTTAACCGCCCAATGCTTATATCTACCATTTCCTGAAATTGTCATCTAATGGTTGAAGTTTGTGTATGTGGGCGTGGATGCTGTGAGTAAATGGAGGTGGAGAGTGATGGGTGGGTTAATGCAGTCGGATGCTGAATTAATCCAAGAGGAGGCGCCCGAGTGTCAAATTGCAAAGTGTCACACCTGTAAATTTTAAAAGTGGCACCAGCAAGTTTAGCTAATTTATCGGAAAAGACAAGGAGCACTGGGGACTAATTGAATGACTCTTTCTAAGGGACTGCGCAGCAACATGCATCTGAATGTTTTGTTTGTCTGATCTCAAGCATTCTAAGAATTCAACGCCAACCCTCTAATTTAGTAGAGATACAGCGCGGAAACAGGCTTTCGACCCACCGGAGTCCGTCCGCACCGCCCAGCGACCCCCGCGCACTAACACCATCCTACACACACTAGGGACAATACAATTTTATCAATCCAATGTGTCTTCAAACCTGTATGTCTTTGGAGGGTGGGGGAAAACCAGAGCTCCCGGGGAAAACCCACGCAGATCACTGGAAGAACGTACAAACTCCATACAGACAGCATCCGTAGTCAGGATCAAACCCGGGTCTCTGTGGATGTAAGGCAGCAACTTTGCCGCTACCCCAGGTCTCTCTAGTTTTCCCCAAGTCATTCATACTCTCATTTAAGGCATGGAATAGGAATTTTGGGTCGGAGAAAAAGGGTCATGTTTCATTTTCATTGCCGCCTGTGCACTCCGTACCATCGTAATGCAACAATTCGAGGAGATCAATACATTGGGAGAATACCGGCAAGATAGAATGGAAAGCTATTGATCTAGCAATTGTATCCTTGTAACAAGAAAATACATTTGCATAGTATCTCTGGGCGAATTCGGATTACAGCGATGGCGTCATGAAAGGGGTGTTTTTCAACTGAAAACACACAGAACCAAAGATCCTATAGCAAAGCTTTGCTATAGGATCTTTGATATGGACTGCTCAGGCAAAGGATGGGATCACCTCATCTTGATCGCTCGGAATGGGGGATTTTTCTGGTGTGAAACAAAACCGTGTACCTCTAACGGTAACCGAAGCGCAAAAGGGCTGCGGGAATTGTGTGGGTATCTAGTCCTTCCGCCCGCGTGCGTGTTGATTTGATAACATGTACAACAAAAATTGAATTGCCTCATTGGACCATAAACATCTAAACATCCATTCTACAGGAGTACTGCTTTGCTATAGGATCTTTGCACAGAACTGTAGATGCTGGAATCTTGAGCAAAACACAAAGTGCTGGGGGAACTCAGTGGGCCAGGCTGTATCTGTGGAGGGAACTGGTTGTGTTAGCGGTTGTGCTAACTGGTGAAAAGACGTGGGGTGGAGATGGGTTATTTTGTTATTGATTTGCACAGAATAAATTGTTAAATGTATGTTGGTCCTTGACCTGTTAGTCCACGCAGCGATAAACATCGATCTGTAATCGGTGACTTTCTGGGATAAATCAGGGGCATTGATAATCGCGTTGAAGTTGCAGCTTTTTCACACGAGAACGCGGCAAATGTGGAAGGAAACACGAGAGGCAGGCAGCGGGTGCCGTGACTACCGCAAGAGATGTTATATTGGCAAATGTCAACCTACATATCAATGGAAACATGAGTGCCGGGGGAGTGAAGAAGAATGGCCGATCTACCTGAGGAACTACTTAAGAGAAAACAAATGAAATGTATCGAAAGCAACAAGTGGAAAATAAAACTGCCTGGAGTAAAAATAGTAATCAAATGCGTGCGGCATTGACCTGTTTTCATTTTAGTTTAGTTGAGTTTAGTTTAATTTAGATAAATGCGTGGAAACAGGCCATTCGGCCCACCGTGTCCATGTTCACCATCAAATACCCATCTATATTAGAAACAAAGCACTGCAGATGCTGGTATATACACAAAGGGATACAAAGTCCCCTAATTTAGTAGAGATACAGCGCGGAAACGGGTCAGGCAGTATTTAAGATGCTGATCTAAGATGTGCTTATGTACCGTGATACTTGAACTGAACCGTATACAACAATGAATTTCACTGTACATGTGACAAATAAGGTACCATACCATAACTCAAATGAATTCCAAGGCTGGCTACATGCAACAACATTTGACGATCAGATACGAAGTGGCTGCAGTCCCTCCTTGTTCATTAGTCCTCTTCCAAATCCCATGCTGAGCTTTATATCCTGGGCTCCCCACATTGCCATGGTGAGGAGGCACGCAAATTGGAGCAACAATACCTTATATTCCACATGGGTAGCTTACTACCCAACGGTATGAACATTTAATTCTCCAATTTTAAGTAACTGCAAAAGCTCACCCTTCCCGTTCTTTGTCCCATAAACACTTTATTGCCTCCCTCCCCTCCTCCCCTGTGCCTCACCTGGACTCGCACCTATTTCTCCCCGCGGCCTCCTACATTTTTTCCTCCAGCTTCGCAACTCTTCAATCCTTTTGTCTCACATCTTCTATCTTTCCATCTCTCACCTTTGTCCCCAATCTGCCCATCACACCCATCTCACCTGTATCAACCTCCTATCTGCCAGGCTTTGCCCTGCCCCTCCTCTCTTCCAGCATCCCATCCCTCCCCCTACCCACAATCAGTATGAAGTGAAACATCACCTATCCATGTTCACCAGAGATGATGCATGGCTCACTAACTTACTCCAGCACTTTGTGTCTTTTCTTGTGCTTTACAATAGTACATGTACTGAACAGCACAAGAACAGATTCTTCAGAACACAAAGACTGTGCTAAGCATGACAACAAGGCCATTACTTATCTACCTGCACAGAACCCAGATCTCATTATTCCCTCCATATCCATATACCTATGAGACATATTTTAAATCTCACTAATGTATCTGCCTCAACCACCACCCCCAGCAGCACTGCACTGCCATCTGTGTAAAAAAACCTGGCCTACACATCTCCTTTAAATTTAGCCTCTCTCACTTTAAAACCATGCTCTCTGTATTTTTTTTTATCCTCAAAGAGTAACCAGAAGCCAGATGATTGAGAAACTTTCATAGGACAACAGAAGGAAACACAACGGGCAATACAGGCTGAATGGGGGAGGTACAGCGAGGCCTCGGTGTCCTTGTACACCAGTCACTGAAAGTTGGTGTGTAGGTATAGGTTCACAAGATTGATCCCTGGGATGGCGGAACTGTCATATGAGGGAAGATTGAAAAGACTAGGCTTATTCACTAGAGTTTAGAAGAATGAGGGGATATCTTACAGAAACATATAAAATTATAAAAGGACTGGACAAGCTAGATGCAGAAAAAATGTTCCCAATGTTGGGCGAGTCCAGAACCAGGGGCCACAGTCTTAGAATAAAGGGGAGGCCATTTAAGACTGAGGTAAGAAAAACCGTTTTCACCCAGAGAGTTGTGAATTTGTGGAATTCCCTGCCACAGAGGGCAGTGGAGGCAAAATCACTGGATGGATTTAAGAGAGAGTTAGATAGTGCTCTAGGGTCTGGTGGAATCTAGGGATATGGGGAGAAGGCAGGCACGGGTTATCGATTGGGGACTATCAGCCATGATCACAATGAAATGGTGGTGCTGGCTCGAAGGGCCGAATGGCCTCCTCCTGCACCTATTTTCTATGTTTCTATGTTCTACAAAAAAGATTCTGATAGTCTATAAGTTGTACACGAAGGACCTGCAGATGCTGGATTAAACCGAAGATAGAAACAAAAGCGCCTTGACCACAAACATCACCTATTCCTTTTCCCCAAAGATGCTGCCTGACCTGCTGAGTTACTCCAGCTTTTTGTGTCTATCTTCTGATAGCCTACCCTATCTATGCCTCTCATAACTTCATCAATTTCTATCCAGTTTCTGCACAGCCTCTGGCATTCCAGGGAACACAGCCAAAGTCTGTGCAACATCTCCCTGTAGCTAATATCCCCTAATCCAGGCATCATTCTGGTAAACTTCCTCTGCACGCTTTTTGAAAGCCTCCACATCCTTCCTGTAATGGGGGTGACCAAATCTGCGCATAAAACAACAAACGCATCCTAGCCAAAGTCCTGTGCAGCTGTGTCATGACTTCCTAACTCTTATACTCAAAGCCCCGGCTATAATAGCAAGCATATCGTATGCTGGGTTCACAGATTGTGTGGAAGGGTGTGAAAGTATAGAGTGGGATAAAGATTGGCTAGAGGAATGGGCAGAGAAATGGCAGATGGAATTTAATCAAAGCAAGTGCGAGGTGTTGCACTTTGAGAGGTCAAGTGTAAGGGGGAAATATATAATTAATGACATGACCCTTAACAGCACAGATATATGGAGCAATCTTGGGGTTTGAATCCATAGCTCCCAGAAAATGTGTAGCCAAAGACAGTCCATAGTAAAGAGTTGACCTTGCTGTTGTGTAGTGTCTCATGTACCGACAACAGAACAATGAAATAAATCCTTACTTGTAATAGCACAATGGATCTGTAAACGCAATACACACAGATAATATATTTAAAAAATGAAAAACAATACATTTATAACTGTTTCTATTGCAAAGGGCTAGAATGTGTTATTTTGATTGGAAAAAATACTTTGATCTTAATTTAAATCTTTTTATTTGAATTTTGAATTTAACAGCAATTTGCATACATACAATGATAACATACAGTGATAGTCAGGACATAATTGTACAACAGTATGTAAACGACCCTCAAAACCGTTCTAAAATATTCGTAATCACAGGGAGAGAGCTGACTGGATTCGAGATGTACAGGAGCAGGTCATCCGCATACAATGAGACTTTATGAGTTGTGTCAAACCGGGTGATACCTTTAAAGCCCTTCTCTGAGCGTAACCAAACCGTCAAGGGTTCTATCGCGACAGCAAACAGAAGTGGTGATAACGGGCAACCCTGTCTGGTACCTCTCTGGAGGGGGAAGTGGGGCGACAGTGTGTCGTTTGTTTGTACTGAGGCCACCGGGGACGAGTATAATAGACTGACCCAATGAATGAAACTATTGCCGAGGCCAAACCTGTCCATCGCCTCATATAGGTACCTCCACTCGACCCTGTCGAAAGCTTTTTCAGCGTCGAGGGAGACCACTATCTCCGGGGACTCACTACTCGGTGAATGGATGATGTTAAGGAGACGCCTAGTATTGTGGGAGGACTGTCGGCCTGGTATGACCCCCGTTTGGTCTAACGAGATAATAGAGGGCATCACTCGTTGAAGACGGAGCGCAAGAACTTTAGAGAGGATTTTGAGGTCCACATTCAAGAGTGAAATTGGTCTATAGCTACTACAAAGCAGGAGATCTTTCCCCTTTTTAAGAATTAGGGAGATAGTAGCCCATGTCAAGGTGGGCGATAGGCGACGATGTAAAAACGCCTCATTGTACATATCTCTCAGGACTGGTGCGAGGAGAGTAGAGAAAGCTTTGTAATATTCTACAGTGAAGCCGTCAGGGCCGGGTGACTTTCCACTTTGCAGCGATGTGATGGCTGCTTGGACCTCAGTGACAGTTATGGGACCACCCAAGTCTCTCGTGGCTTCATCGTCAATTCGGGGAAACGTCATACTACGGAACATGTCACCAGCAGTGGGAGGACAATCGGAAGCGTATAGTTCAGCGTAAAATTTAGCACATGCTTCATTAATTCTAAGGGGAGTTTAGGGGTAATGATGATCTCCCCTAAGCGGTGTCTAATGGCTGGAATTAGCCGCAGTAGGAAGTCGCCTGAGTTTAAAAATGGCCTGATGGGCATATGGATGAAAAATGGACCAGCTTTATGCCCCAGATTCAAAAAGTGTTTGCACGGACTGGTAGATTTAAGCAGTCGTAGCTATGGTTTATATAGTAGAGGAGAGCAGAGAAAGCAAAGTCTGTTTGTACCTAAGGCAGGGTTCTTTATAACTTTAGTCAGCATGCGTATTTATGGCTGCTTGTCCTTTATTTTTTGTAACAGGCCAAGACGTTTGGGACGTCATCGACTCTTTTCAGGTTGGAGACAAAAGAGATAAGTTGGCCCCTAATATAGGCTTTTGAAGCTTCCCAGAGTATACCTCTTGCTATGTCCGGCGAGTCATTCAGCTCAAAATATTAAATGACTTGAGAGTGCAGTAATTGCTTGTAGTGAGCCTCTGCTAGTAATGAGGAATTGAACCTCATTAAACATTACTGTTTAAAGGGGTTAGTTCGTTTACGAAAGTGAGAAGAACTTTTTTCACGCAGAGAGTGGTGAATCTCTGGAACTCTCTGCCACAGAGGGTAGTTGAGGCCACTTCAATGGCTTTATTTATTTAAGAGGGAGTTAGATGTCTGGCTCTTTTCAGGTGGAGACAAAAGGGGATCAGGGGTATGGAGATAAGCTTTTTGAAGGCTACCAGGTATACCTCTTGCTATGTCCGGATGATCAGCCAAAATGATTAAATGACTGGCGGTGCAGGAAAGGGCCGAGTGAGCCTCTGCTCCTGAGGAGTTGAACCTCTCTATGTTTCTATGTTTTACGAAAGTGAAGATCGAAGGAAGTCGCAGTATGATCTGATATCACGATACTATGATACTCACTGGATTTGATTTTGGAGAGCAGTCTGTTATCTAAGAGGAAGAAGTCTATACGGGTATAGGTACAGTGCACGTGGGAAAAAAATGAAAATAATTTAGTCGTGGGAAATGTATGTCTCCATGGGTCAGTGAGCCCAAGTTGTTTGGTAAATGCATGCAGAGTCCTACCTGATTTAGTTAAAGTGGAGGCTTTGTTCGAAGATCTGTCCAGTATAGGGTCTTGGACCAGATTAAAATCTCCACCCACAATGATGTGGTAATTTTCAATGTTTGGGAGAGATGTAAAAAATGTGGTTACAAATGAACTGTCATCCCAGTTGGGACCGTAAATACTGGCCAATATGACAGGTGTGTCTTGCAGTTTGCCAGAAACCATGACAAAGCGGCCAGCTGGGTCTGCCACCGTTTTCTGTGGTTCGAACATAACGTTTTTACAAATCAGGATAGCAGTACCCCTAGCCCTATCATTAAATTTTGAATGAAATAAGTGGCTAATCCAGCCTCTCTTAAGCCGTGTTACCTCTCTGTTGCGAAGGTGTGTCTCTTGAATAAAAAATATATCGCCCTTAAGGTATTGCAAGTGGGCCAAGATCTTATCAGTCTTAGTAGGACCCCCCACCCCCCTCACGTTCCACAAGACAAATCTAAGAGTGTCGTTTGAGTTGGCCATATTTAGCTATATCCAAACGAGTGGGCAGAGCGCTGTAGTAATGCAAATTGAGATGGAAGAGCGCATCGAAGCCAGCTGCCGAGGGTGGGGGTGTGGGTAGTGAAAGGAAAAAAAAGTAAATAAATAAATAAATAAATAAAGATTAAATTAAAAAAAAATAATAATAAAATAAAATGAAAAACAAAAGATACATACATACGTATACACACAACAAACAGTCGTGCCACATATCACTTAACCATCTTTCAAACCTGAGTCCCCAATGTCCCAACCGAACCTTGAGTGCCCATTGCACCAAGGTACATTGTCCTAGCATCCGCATGGAATAGTCCAATCTTAACTCCCAATATTTCCACATCCCAAAGCAGCAAAGTCGCTCAATATCAGTAAAGTAACATAAAATGAAATAAGTATAGTAATGATAACAATGATAATAATAATTTGAGAAATAGAAAATAGAAAATAGAAATAAAGTGAAGTAAACCTAAATGAATAGATCCAAAGTTAAAATAATAGCCTTGGTAGTTGTGCTACCAATGACATTGCTAACACTAATGGTAATAATAGTAGTGATGACAGTAATAATATAACAAGACAAATTAACAAAATGGTGATACTAAATAAGTAAGCCAACGTATAAGTGAAACAGGAATAGCTTCCTTTGGTATAAATAGTATGACTTAAAGTTGGTAAGGTATAAAGAAAGAGTTAGCATTAGAGAAATAAGCAAGTTGCAAACTGGATTCGTGAATTAAGGTGCAGGGCAGAAGAACATCAATTAAATATTGTTAAACAAAAACGCTGTAAGAGCTAATTGGTGTAACGCAGCCTTGACTATAATGAGTTCTTATCAGCCCCAGACAGTCCGCTATGTAGACTAGTGTAAACAAACCATTCAAATGCTGGCCAGCTGCTAAAAGCAAGAAGGCAGAGATCAAATCATGAACCACAATGTGGGTCCCTTGAGCCCTATTTTATAGCATGTGCAGGGGAAGAGCCTTTCAAGTATGATTACACATAAACATTAAAAGGAAAAGTTGGTAAGACATAGTCATGAACGTGGTGATTTCTTACCACCTCATACATTTCAGGACAGGGGTCTAGTATAATAGCAAAGCCGAGCGCTAGCAATTGCTAAGGGCAGTCAAGCTAAAGTTAGCCCATAATGTAACTGTAGATTAACTGGATCCCTGTGCCATTCGGATGTAAACGTACCGAACAGAGTCAGTCATCTGTGGGTCCCGGTCTGCGGTAAGATGAAATTAAATAATGAGCGTCCTCAGGAGATGTTAACCATCGCCTCTTTCCTTCCCCGGCCATGATGAACAGCTTGGCCGGATAATGAAGGGAGGGTTTGAGACCCAGGTTGTACAGCTCCTCATGACGTCTCAATATGCAGAACGTTGTTCTCGGGACAGTAGTCTTCAAAAATGTGGATCGGGATATCTTTGTACATCAGCTTACCCCTCTGCCTCCGAGCCTCACGCACCACCAACTCGCGGGTCTGGAATCTATGGAAGCAAATCACAACTGCTCTAGGTTTCCCACCAGGGCTTGGCTTGGCTGTTAGCGTACGGTGGGCTCGGTCTAGCTCCGGGGCTGATTCCAGTATGCGTTCGCCAAGTGTCTCGAGCAGGAGTTGAGAGAAAAAAGCTGTTGTTTGGGGGCCTTCGATGTTCTCGGGGAGGCCGACTATCCTTACGTTATTTCCGCGACTCCTGCCTTCCAGGTCGATAAGCCTAGACTTTAGCTTGGCGTTCTCTACGATCACCGTAGTTAGCATTGTCTCCATAGCTCGCATGTCTTGGCTGGTGGTATCGGCAAATGTCTCTAATGATGAAAGACACTGTTGTTGATCTAGAATAGTGGGCTGGATATTGTCCAGCTTCGTTTCCAGTTTGGTGAACGCTGCATTAAATTCTGCCAGTAGCGATGCCTTGTGCTCTGTTAACAAGGCTGCTAGCGTAGCCGTGATGGTGCTGGTCATCGAGTTTTCAATATTTTGCTCCTTTCTTTCCTCTGCCTGCCATCTTTGTGATGTGGAGGAGTGCTGTCGATGGTGTTAAATATTTATGGTAGTTTTAAAACTTAGGCTGAGCTGTAATAACAGTTGAAGGTTAACAGATTGGGAGCTTGGAAAAAGTGCGACTACTCCAGCTTGTTGCTCCGCCCTCTCTCAAAATACTTTGATCTTAAACTAATACAAAATGAGATATTTTCAGACCATTTCCTGTTCAAATAATACACTTCTTTTTGTGCTTTGTTTCGGGTGTATGGTTTAGAGGTATAACCATATAACCATATATAACAATTTATATGGTTATACCTCTAAACCATACACCCAAAACAAAGCTCAAAAGGAAGTGCATTATTTGAACAGGAAACGGTCAGAAAATATCTATTGTCAATCAACATATAGATTTTTCAAAATAAAATGAAGAGTTGAATTTGCTGCTATACACAACCTCAGAATGCCCCAAAGTGCTTTGCAGTCTACAAAGTACTTACCAAGTGCAATAATTGTTGTTTCTGTATATAGGACACATAGGTTTTGTGCCTATTTGAAGTCTGTTATGTACATGAATTTTATAATCTGCCTGTAATCTTTATATTTTAATATGTGTTTGTTTAAAATACCGTACATCCATTCTTTGCTTTGTACCTCTTTCCAAATGATCTTTAGTCAATGAGTCATAGAAAGAGAAACAGGCCCTTCAGCCCACCACGTCCATGCTAATTGGAAACAAAGAACTGCAGATGCTGGGTAACACACAGAGGGATACAAAGTGCTGGAGTAATGCTGAAGTAACAGGTTAGGTAATATTTCGAGTCTGAAGAAGGGTCTCAACCCGATATGTCACCTATCCATGTTCTCCAGAGATGTTGCCTGACCTGCTGAGTTACTCCACCACTTTGTGACCTATCTATATTAATAATTAATTCATTTTCAATAGAGAGTTAGATTTAGCTTATGGGGCTAACAGAATCAAGGGATATGGAGAAATAGTGGGAATGAAGTACTGATTTTGGATGATCAGCCATGATCATATTAAATGGCGGTGCTGGCTCGAAGGGCCAAATGGCCTACTCCTGCAATCATTTTCTATGTTTGTATGTTTCTATTTCCATTCACCAGCATTTGGACCATAATCTTCGATTGTTAATTCGATGTTAATTCAAGTACTGGTCAAGATACTTTTGTGAGTCTTTCGCTCCACCTACCACTCAGGCAATGCATTCCAGAGTGCAGATAACCTTTGGATGAGGTAGTTGGCCTCAGGTCCCTTCCAATCCTCTTTACTTCTAGCCTTAAATGACCCCCTTTATGTCATCAATTGGGTAAAGGTTTCTTGGTAGCCACTCTATGTTTGCCTCTAATAATTATCTATATGTGGGTCTTCCCACCCCCTTCACCCAAGCCTCTCTTACTCAAAGCAAAACAAACATTGTGTTCATTATATGACTCCTATGGTTAAGTCCTCATAATTATATAACTTAATTATAAGGTTCTTCATTATTAAGACACCACTTTAATTATGAGGAGTCTCTCCTTATGACTGAAACATTATTTCCCAAAAAACGTCCTGGTGGGTCGTTTCTGCACCTTCTGCAGTATAATTGCATCCTTCCTAAAGTGTGTTGCTCAGAGCTATAGAGGGTATACTTAATGATTTATAAAGTTGTACCTTGGCCTCCATGCTCCATGATCTAACGCCGTTGAAAGCCAACGACCTGTACGAGTTATTCACCTGGACTGCCATAGGGATCGATGCTCTTACACCGAGATCCCTCTCTTCCTGAACGCTCCCTTAATATATCATGTGTAAGAAGGAACTGCAGATGCTGGTTTACACCGAAGATAGAGACACAACATGCTGGAGTAACTCAGCGGACCAGGCAACGTCTCTGGAGGAAAGGGATTGTTTTTATTTCAGTTTAGTTGTGAAACAGGCCCTTCGGCCCACCGAGTCCGCTCTGACAGACGACCCCTGCACAGTAACACTATCCTACACACGTTAGGGACAATCCACAATTACACCAAGGCAATTAACCGACAAACGGTATGTCTTCGGGACGTGGGATGAAACCGGAGATCCCGGAGAAAACCCACGCGGGTCACGGGGAGAAGGTACAAACCGTACAGACAGCACCTGTAGTCAGGATCAAACCCGGGTCTCTGGTGCTGTAAAGGCAGCAACTCTACCGCTGCCCTATTCCCATTATTTATCTCCAGAGATGCTTCCTGGCCCGATGAGTAACTCTAACGTTGTGTCCATCTTCCCTCAATACATCAGTTGTGCTGCGTGCCCCATTGTTACTGCCTCATCTCATACTCGGCAGAATTAAATGCCACCTGCCTCTCCTTCACCTAGTTCTATTCTGGCACCGTAACAGCGGTATTTATATTCTGCCTCAAGAATGAAATTTACAGCTAACCACCATCTAAACATACGAGGCCATTGTTTCGGGGTAGAGTTGCTCAGCTTCCTGCAGGTGGTAGAGTTCAAACTCGGTTGGGATGCATGTTCAGGGGAGGGGGTGGGTCGCGGTGCGTGTAGATATCTCGCCGCCTACTCAAGCAGTGACTTCACGGTGTGTGGTGGTGGGAAGGCACGGGTGCAGAGAGGGGCCCCTTCCTCGCCTGAACAACGCAGCATGTCGCAGGTCGTTCTCCGCCGTAGCACCATGAACATTGTCGGGTTCCTTCTCGTCATCCATTTCACTGGTAGGTGCTAATCTTGAATTAAGACAAATAAAACGGGAATGCGACTGAAACATCTGTGGAGAGAGAACCCAAACATAGTTACCGTTTCAGGTCAGAGACCGAGGAACGAAGCGCTTTCCAGTTCAAACTTTCACGCCAATGCTATTAATTTTCCTTGCACAGATGCTGACTGACCGGCTGAGCCTTTCCAGCGCCTGTTTTTATTTCAGATTTCAATCTGCGGATTATGCTTCTCATGAGCCTTAGTTTAGTTGAGTTTATTATCGTGTGCACCGAGGTACAGTGAAAGGCTTTTGTGGGGTGCTAATCGGCCAGCGGAAAGACAATCCACGCTTATAATCGAGCCATTGGCAGTGCTCCGATATATGATAAAGGGAATAACGTTTAATGAAAAGTAAAGGCAGTAAAGTCGGATCAAAGAGAGTTCGATTGTCCAGGACGAGTTTTGAACACCTTGCATTCCCTCGTGGGTTATAAATAATCCAAAGGCAGAGGGCTATGCGGAGTAGGTTAACGAAAGAGAACCGACATGTGGTATGTGGGTGAATCCCAACCCCTCTCAGTAAAATTAGATTTTTGATCGAATTTTGCACTTAGCGCAGTTAGACATGTCAACGAAAAATAAAATGATAGATAAAAACAAAATCCCGTAATTTAGTTCAAACACAAAATAAGGACAAGAGGGCTGTGGGGAGAGAGAGCACGGTGGCCGGTCGCGGTGGATAAAGAACCCAATGGTTCCTTGGCCACAGCTAATAATGGCCTGTTTATTTGATAATCGTTACTTTGTTTTGCATTTCTTTCATCCATTTGTTCTATATCTCTCTACATCGGCGTCTATATCTCTCGTGTCCCTCTCGGTGTAAACAAGGGTCTCGATCCGAAAGGTCACCAATTCCTGTTCTCCAGAGATGCTGGTGAATCTGTGGAATTCTCTGCCACAGAAGGTAGTTGAGGCCAGTTAATTGGCTATTTTTAAGAGGGAGTTAGATGTGGCCCTTGTGGCTAAAGGGATCAGGGGGTATGGAGAGAAGGCAGGGATGGGATACTGAGTTGGATGATCAGCCATGATCATATCAAATGGCGGTGCAGGTTCGAAAGGCCGAATGGCCTACTCCTGCACCTATTTTCTATGTTTCTATGTTTCTATGCTGCCTGACCCGCTGAGTTACTCCAGCTTTTCGTGTCTGTTTTCGGTTCCTTCGGCGGATCGAGTCTTTCGGTGCCGTTGAGGCTACGGCGCTTCTCCGGCCCCCATGCATCTACGTTCAAACTCTTGTGAACCTTGGTCATAACACAGCTCGCTCGGTTAGAAGCTTTCGGTGTCTTCCGATTCATTTGGGCATCTTAGGGGGAAGGGTCGGTTATTTCAGTCCAAAATAATGTCACCCTGTGAGTATTTACTATTCATCTCCTGCCAGGAACCGCTCAATACTCTCCATCGGCCGCGAAGGTGAAGGAAGGAGCAGACGTGAGCATAGACTGCTCACTGACGGTATCTGGGGGGGTCCATTGGTTCTTGAAGCATGAAAATGAAAAGCTAGAACACCTGCTGTATATTTCTGGCGCCGGTAGGATAACTCCTGGTAAGAACCAGAGACTGGACTGCAGAAAATCCTCCGGTAAGGTTACCCTGCTCGTCAAAAAATTCACCAAACAAGACTCTGGGGAGTATTACTGTGTCATGGTCAAGACTCCGACCTTGGAATTCGGCAACATGGCCGCTCGCTATCTGGAAGGTGGGTTCTAGTTGAGATGCAATAATATTAATTCTAAATGGAAAAACAGTCACCCGGTGCCTTTGTTTTTATGAACAAAGTTTTATGAACAAGAAAAGGTTTGCCAGAATGATGCCGGGATTAGATAATGTTAGTTGCATGGAGAGGCTGGACCAACTAGGGTTGTTTTCTCAGTTACTTGGGAAATCTGATAGACGCATATAATAAGATGATAATATGATAATATATAATAGATGATATAATATAATGATAACATGATCATATAATATGATGAGAGGCACAGTTAGGTAGACCTTTTTTTTTTCCCATGGGCTAAAATATCAAAGATTAGCAGGCATAGTGTAGCTTTAAGGTGAGAGAGGCGAAATGAAAATGAGATGTTTGCGCTATTTTCTCACACAGAAGTTGTTGAGCGCCAGGGGTGTTGGTGGCGGCAGATACTATAGAGGTATTGTATCTAAGAGGCTTTTAGATAGGCAAATAGATCTACAGGGAATGGAGAGATATGGATCATATGCAGGCGGGGGAGAGGAGTTGACATCATGTTCGCCACGCCGTGAGTTTCCAAGTTATATAATTTTTATTGGATCTATATTGGTGCCTATATTTTATTTTATTTGTTAACCATGTTTACCATTGTCACAATTTTCTTTATCGCATACATACAGAAGTCAAAACTACTCCAAAGGCAACGGTGGCACCCACCACGTCTCCAACAGTCGCGCCAACACGCAAGGAGACCACATGTACTCCAGCCGCATCAGGTACAAACCTGTATTTTGTACATTAAATTCTCCCGAAGTGGAAATAGCTGTTGCCTCTTCTCCGGGAAAAGATTCGAGTTAAGACATATACCGTGGGATTTGCATTGCTACGAGGCCGTCCAGTAAAAGTTTGTTTTGTGAATTTATAGATTCGTGAATTTATAGATTATTGATCGATTGATTTATTTATTGATTCAATTCTTTCTTTCCTATATTTTTTCTTTCCATCTGTCTGTCTGTCTGTCTGTCTGTATGTCTGTCTGTCTGTCTGTCTGTCTGTCTGTCTATCTATCTATCTATCTATCTATCTATCTATCTATCTATCACGGCTTCGCATTTTATTGGAATTCAAATTTACCTTTAAGTCATGAAATAACTACAATCTTATTTTTAAGCACCCCAATACAAAAATAAACTTTATATTCAAGGTATTAAGCGTCTTGATCCTTCTCTAGCCATACAGTCAAAATATTTTTAATAAAGTCTCTTAGCCTCCTGTCCACTCCCACACACCCACCCAACGCCTTCGTTTCAGTGCCTCAAAGGTCATGTCGCTGCCCTCGTTTTCCGCGTTTAACCTGCAGTCGCCGTGGCCTCAGAAGTACTGGTCGGAACAAACTTCGGAAATGTCAGAAGAAGGGTCTCGACCCGAAACCTCACCTATTCATTCTCTCCAGAGATGCTGCCCGTCCCGCTGAGTTACTCCAGCTTTTTGTGTCAGACTTCCACCAAACCAGTTTACGAAAGACCTAGCATTTTTCGGATTACATATAATTGGAAAACTGCGAGGAAGAGGTTTTCTCCGTGGCGTTTGTGGCGTAGTTGTTTTCTTTGCGGGTGGCAAAGGCGCGGGGAAATATACAACCCACCCCCCCCCCCCCCCCAAAAAAAATATATTTCTGGAAAAGAACTGTTGGTCTGCCTTTGTAGATAAGTGCGGATTGAGGTTTTCATTTACCGCGTTTCGTTTTAACGAAGCGATTTTAAAGCAAAGAGTTAATTAATGTACTCAGTGTGGCAGATTATTTTCTGAATGTAAACACACAGTGCAGGAGGAATTTCCTGCAACATCTGTGAGGGAATGGGCATGGGACGTCGCGGGTCTGGATTCTTCCGCGAAACGTCGTCTGCCCATTCCTTCCACAGATGTTGCCTGACCCGCTAAGTCCCTCCAGCACTCTGTGTTTTGTTCAAGATGCCAACATCTGCAGTCTCTTTGTGCTTCGCGTTCTGAATCTGCCCAGGCGCCCTCCCTGTGCACCCACTCTGATAGAAATCTCGAATATAATAATATTGTAACGCTATGGATAATAGCCGTAGAGCTATATATTTCGCAAGCAAGCCTTACGGCCCACGTTGTCCATGCTGACCAAGGTGGCACTCCGAGCCGTTTACCTGCATTTGGCCCAGGTCCTTCCATATAACGGCCCAAATGTCTTTTGAAAGTCGTTATTTATTGTATCCGTTTCTACGCCCTTTGTTCCAAACCAGCGGTGCTCAAAGAACGCGGCTTTTTAATCGTCCAATTCACTGAAAGTATCATCGAATGCAAAATAAACCCTTACGTTTAACGGGAAGATTGGCCTGTACTATCTATCGCTCGCTGCATTTCAATTGCTTCCGAGCAAGGCGTCTCGCAGGGCGAAGCAAAGCAACTTGCTGGTTGGTGATATGTTCAACCACCCTGGCTGCCCGTATCTTCGGAAATCCCCCACGCATAAATCGATCGACAGTTTAGTTTAGTTTAGATTATTGTTAGTAAACCAGTTGTGGCAGGGATTGAAATGTGGCGGCGGCTGCCCGGCCGCAATCGGCGCACGGAGACCCAGTGCCGGATTAGTGGGAGGTGAATGTAGACATTCCCTGAGAAATTGACAAGATTCCCTGGTGTAGCCACGACACCACAGCGCACGCACTAAACGGAGACTCTGTAGGTTTCTAAACAGCACCTCATATTTCACTTGGGTAGCTTACAACCTAGCGGTATGAACAATGAATTATCCAGTGTTTAAGTAACTTCTAATCTGCCCCCGTCCCCCCTTTGCCCATTTCCTGCATTCTTGACGTTTTACCAGTTCCACAGTTTCTCCCCATTGTGTTCCTCTTGAGATCACACCTTCTCCAGCCAACAATGGGTTTACCAGAGTCATTTGTGGGTGCCCTTGACTGGTTTTGGTCATTTTTCTCGCCTCCGGTTACTTTTTTCCACCTTTTTTTATTTTTGCTGAGATGCTGCCCGACCCGCTGAGTTATTTCACCACATTGCGTTTATTTTTGGTATAAAGCAGCATTCGCAGTTCCTTGTTTCTAAACTCACTTTGCCTTGAGCGGATGATTAGCCATGATCACATTGAATGGTGGTGCTGGCTCGAAGGGCCGAATGGCCGTCTCCTGCACCTATTGTCTATTGACACAAGATAGGATCAAAATGTTGGAGTAACTCAGCGGATCAGGTAGCATCGCTGGAGGGAAGGGACAGGTGACGTCTCGGGTCTAGACCCTTCTTCAGACTGAGAGACCCCTTTCTCCAGAGATGTTGCCTTGACACAATGCTTAGCTGACAAAAGGAGTGGGCGGTTTAAAGTATAAAATCAGGTTTTAAGGCGTTAAAGTCCGAATGGCGTTGGATATAATACCATGCCTTACCGTCAATAGCACTTGCCTTCTCAAAGAAACCGTGACAAATTTGGGAACTTTCTTGGAGAATCAAGGAACTACTGACGCTGATTTAAAATAAAACACAAAGTGCTGGAGTAACTCAGCTAATCAAGGAGCATCCGTGGATCCGAAACAACGCCTGTCTATCCCCCCCCCCCCCCCCCCCCCCCCCATGCTGCCCGTCCCGCTGAGTTACTCCAGCCCTTTATGTCTTTTTCGTGACCTTTCGTCTCCCTATGTTTACTGCCCTAACTTCCCATAATTGCACTAGGTGAGTTTCAGTAATATATTTACATGAACAGCTTGTGTCTGCATAAATAGTGGCCAAATGTTCGGCAAAATGGGGCCGCATGGTAGAGCCCGGTGGGCTGTTCTGTGCATTCCGTACTAACTGGGGCGATTGTGCTTATTGATGCACGGGGGTAATCTTGCTGTGTTGTATTAAAACAAAGTATATCGTTGTACCCGGTGCACGTGACAATAAAGAAACTATAACCAAATATAGTATAAAGCAAAGATGTTTAAACCAGCATCTGCACTTCCTTCTTACACATATAGTATAAAGCAGTTTCGTTCAATTTCACATTTACTTTTGTCCCTCCTGTATCAGATGTTTCGTTATAAATGGGTGACGTTTCGGGTCGAGACCCTTCTTCTGACCCCTAAAACGTCACCTATTCCTTCTCCCCAGAGACGCTGCCTGTCCCGCTGTTACTCCAGCTTTTTGTGTCTATCTTCGGTTTCAACCAACATCTGGAGTTCCTTCCTACATGTTTCGTTATAAATGTTATATATTAAATATTAAAACCCTCAAATGCGAATATTTATTGTCGCTTAACATAAATTAATCGCATTAGTGTGTGGAATTCTCTGCCTCAGAGGGCGGTTGGGACAGGATGCTTTCAAGAGAGAGCTAGATAGGGCTCTTAAAGATAGCGGAGTTAGTGGATATGGGGAGAAGGCAGGAACGGGGTACTGATTGGAGATGATTAGCCATGTTCACATTGAATGGCGGTGCTGGCTCGAAGGGCCGAATGGCCTACTCCTGCACCTATTGTCTATTGTCTAATGTCTGTTAGCTAGTCAAACAATCTATGGACCTGGTGGTCTTGTCTTAATACATTTAAATGCGTTTTTCATTAAACTCTGATTATTTTTCTAATGTTAGCGATGAAGGAAGATAAAACGCTCTGCCACATATTCATCTGGGCTCCTCTGGCTGGTGCCGCCTTTCTGCAGTTTCTCGCTCTGATCGTCGTCTCCATTGTTTACTGCAAAAGTATGAGGTTTCCGCTCGGTTTCTTTCTTATTTTGAAAAGTACATTCCATCAATGAATTCAGCGCGGGTGAAATGCACATCACTTGTCTTGAGCTGCTTCTGTTTTCCAGGGCCCCGCCGGAGACGCTGCCAGCATCAGTTCAAAAAGAGGTCAGTTTTAGTTTTAGTCGATTTTCCTTCGCTCCTAGATGCTGCTGCACCCGCTGAGTTTCTCCAGCAATTTTGTGTACCTTCAGTTTTAGTTCTTGTTTGGGAAGGAACTGCAGATGCTGGCTTACTCCGAAGATAGACACAACATGCTGGAGTAACTCAACGGAACAGGCAGCATCTCTGCCTGGAAGGAATGGTTGGGAGAGGTGGAGAAGGGTGCGACCCCCACTATGAGAAATGTCTTGCCAGGAATGTTAGAGCACCACTTAGTGATAGGCATCAGTACATGAAATATATAAAATATTTTCAGAGAAAGAGCAAGAGTGGGGCATGAGAGATGTTACATTCAACTCATGGTACAAACAGAATCTCTAAATATTAATGACCTCCTCTAGTTTCATTTTAAGGACAGACCTTTGGAAGGACAGACAGACTCACTCCACAAACCACATCCAATCCATCTTATTCTGAATCCATTTAATTTATTAATTGGATCTAACATTCTACAGTCTACATGCTAAATCTAGAGATAGTCATTTACAAATGTATATATTCCCACATTTTAACATTCCAATCCAGGCTAATTGCTTTCCACATAAAATTTCTGCATCTACTTCCCACAGCCCATGCCTATGGGTGGTTTATTGAACTAAAATAAGTATTTTAATTCACATTTAGCTTCATGGACATCGCCAACTTTTTCTTAAGATCTGGGGATAGAATATGGATAGAATATAAATCTATATTCTATCGCCAACAATGTTTTAAATCTTACGTCTATCCAGGGTGTACTGGGGTTTATGTTCATATGTGAAGACTTGTTAAACCTCTTCTATTAATGTTGGTAGAAGTACCCAAATTAAACACAGCATTGCATATATCCCACCATTCATACCTACTTTTTTTAAAATATATATATTTTATCGGAAGCACTTTTTCCTTCCTTCTCCCCGCCACCCCCTATCAGTCTGAAGAAGGGTTTCGGCCCGAAACGTTACCTATTTCCTTCACTCCATAGATGCTGCTGCACCCGCTGAGTTTCTGCAGCATTTTTGTGTACCTTGTACAAAATACTTGATCATTTTACAGCTTTGGCACAGCTTCAATTTTAACATTTTTCAAACAGAACATTGAATTAAAAACATACTTCTACATTTTAAACTTAATTTTTGCTCAAGATCAAACCTGAACAATCAGTTCATTCTGTGACCCAGACATATGACGGTTAACGTATGATGATTATTTTTCAATGGCAAGTTTTTCAATTTTCAATTTATTCAATTTTCCATTAAAATAAAAAATGTCAATGTTAAATGTCAAAGGTATCATCATACAATTTAAAAAAAATCAATAACTCTCCCACAAATGTTATCAAATTGGAAACTTTTTAACAATACTTTTTCTCAAAGGTAACTTTTAAAAAATATTATTGAATTATAGTATTTAATGATTCTGGATTTCTAAAACTTAAACAATGGAAGTTGGGATTTCCCTTAAAGATCACAGGTTCAGTTATATCAGGGAAAGGGATTAAAGGTTATGGGGTGAATAATTGAATACTCTATGGGATATGATATGTTGCCGAGATTATAAACAAAGAAGGTGCATATTGGGGAAATGTTAGCATGGATAATAGTTTGCCAAGATGAATATTATCAGATTAGTATATCATAGATTGATATTACATCATCAAGCATTGTCTATTATAATGCCCTAAATACATTTAACTTCTATTTACAATCGCACTATTGTTTAATCATTAATAAAACATATAGCTTCAGGGTTACTATTTTTGGGATGATATAATTGATTTAAATATATCTTTCAGTATGTTTAATCAAATAATATTTTGAACTAATTCCAACTTTGGAATGCGAACTATGCTCTAAATATTCCCTAACTATTTAGTTATATTTAATGTAAATCATATTAAAGCATTTCAAGGGATATTAAATAAATATATGATCAAGTTTTCAGAAAATTGCTGACTAAAAAGTGGTTTATGGTTTTGAAAGTCACCTCCAAATGTATCCTGCATTTTGTTTTACAAGATAAAGTGTAGTTCTGCGCATCATCGTTTGTTGGCATTTATTTATTTCTCTAGTCATTATACGTCATTTGTAAAAATGTAGTACGTTCAAGGAGATATCTTTTCTTACAGTAACATCATTCTGAATGTATTTATTTTCCAGACCAATGACTGAAGATATTAGAAGACCATTAAATAATTACCATTAACAAGTAAGTACAGGATTTTAATGAAAGAACAAATCCTCTAATTTAATATAGCTCAAGTTGTGTTGCATGGAATACCGAAAAAAAGAGCAATAATTTGGTGGTATTTGGTAGTTAAGAGTCATACGTGGCAAAATGACCCAACAATAACTTTGATTTGTACAGTGCCCTCAATCATAAATCATCTCAAGCATTTCATTGCTAACTCATAATCAAATTATTTGAGAAAATGGTAAATTCTTAGTGAACATTTTGGATTGAGGCAGGTTTCAAAGATTCGGACAAAGCATAGAATTGCTGCCAAATGAATAACATTGGGCAAGGATAATATACAGGTGAAATACAAGTTCAAAGGGCCTTGAGATGCAAACTAGATGTAGGGCTGGATGAAATTGTACGTTCGCTATGACCATGGGTCTAGGATAATATACAAATGAATGCCGAACTCAAAGATACTTGAGATGCAAACTAGACATTGGGCTGGAAGACATTGTAGAAGATCTCTCTGACTATGATTTTCACGGTATCTTGGTAAACGTGACAATAATAAAGAAGCTTGGTTGATGATTTGTAAATGAGAACGAGAAGACTGACTAACAAGCATATTGTTCTCAGCCACGTGGACTGAACACTTCTCTGTATAGGAAAGGTTTACAGGAATGCCTCTCATAATTTTTTATATATAAAAAATTCAACCCCAAAGCCTTTCCAGGATATACAGGGAACAAATCAGAATGGTGATGTGAAACACTCCAATTATCTGGGTAGGTGTAGCCCCAACACCTTTCATGAATTTCAGCACCTCCAAGGGCATATCAGAGTTTCACCCCTCCTAAAAACCCACTGTCCCCTGACTGTCGGCATGCCTTGGCTGTAGTGTTACAGTCAACCAAAGCACAGAAGATGCACATGTTTGTCAAAGTTTCCCTCAAATGCACTACAGACTAGCCTAACCAAGGACAACAGCACACTTGAATAGATCCACTTGAAAAGCCCTCCCAGTTACATTTTATCTTTATATAGAAATGTATTATTCTTTCTCCATATTTTCTAGATCTAATCTGTGAAATGTGATAGAAATGTGATAGTTGAGTGAAGTGGCTCATTTGCAAAGATGTTATCAGCAAAGGCCGTAAAAACATTCCATTTTGTATTCTTGAGGAATTATTTTTCAATTATGAAATCCATTTCTTGGAATTTCATTTCTTGTGACAGTGAATCCCAAGAAGTGATTATTTTGATAAGAACTGCAAGTTATTCATCAAAGGTGTGAGGGGTATTTTGTAGTTGACTGTTGGAAAACTAGCATTTTGATCTGCAAAACATCGCATTGTATAAAAGCGAGATCAGGCTCGAAATGAGTGTCTTGATCTTTAGGTGCAATTCTTTAGTTTGTGGTTGTGCAGCAGTGCACAATATCTTGATGTGGAACTTCAGCCAGCCCTAGTATGTTTAGTGAATTGTGTTCACAGACAAAGTCAGTCGTTGTCGGCAAAAGTAAAAACAAAGAGCTGTAGATGATGGTTAATACACAAAAGTACACAAAGTGCTGGAGCATCTCAGCAGGTCAGGCAGCATTTCTGGAGAACATTGATATTTCAGTCCTGAAACGCCTACTATCCATGTTTTTCCAGAGATGCTACCTGGCTCGTTACTCCAGAATGTATCCAGAATTGAGATCTTATAGAAAAATATAAAATTATAAGAGGACTGGACAAGCTAGATGCAGGAAAAATATTCCCAATGTTGGGCGAGTCCAGAACCAGGGGCCACAGTCTTAGAATAAAGGGGAGGTCATTTAAGACTGAGGTGAGAAAAAACGTTTTCACCCAGAAGAGTTGTGAATTTATGGAATTCCCTGCCACAGAGGGCAGTGGAGGCCAAGTCACTGGATGGATTTAAGAGAGTTAGATAGAGCTCTAGGAGCTAGTGGAGTCAAGGGATATGAGAAGGCAGACACGGGTTATTGATAGGGGACGATCAGCCATGATCACAATGAATGGCGGTGCTGGCTCGAAGGGCCGAATGGCCTCCTCCTGCACCTATTTTCTTTGTTTCTAATGTTGTGTCCTTTAGTGCCTTATGGACAGCAAAAGTTTGGTTCAAAGTATGACTTCATTTTCTGCACTTTTTATTATAAGGACAATGAGCCCACTACCATGAAAGGAATAAATGTAAAGGGGCTGTCCCACTTGGACAACCTAATCCGCGAGTTCTGGCGAGTTTGCCCTCGACTCATACTCGCAGCATGTAAAAATCTTGCCTCAAAAATCTCATTTAAACTTGTCACATTTCACCTTAAACCTGTTTCCAGTATTTGACAGAAGATAGACACAAAAAGCTGGAGTAACTCAGCAGGACAGGCAGCATCTCTGGAGAGAAGGAATGGGTAATGTTTTGGGTTGAGTCCCTTCTTCACTCTCGTGTTTAAACCAGCATCTGCAGTTCCTTCCTACACTTCCAGTATTTGACACTTCTATTCTTGGAAAAAGACTCTGCCCACCTACCCTATTTATTCCTATCATAATTTTATATACTTCTTAGCCTCCTACGTCCAAGAGAACCAATCCAACGTTGTCCATTTATTTCTATCCCTGCCTGTTCATGCATAGATATACACCAGCACTTTGTGTCTGTCTTTGATATAAGCCAGCATCTACAGTTCTTTGTTTCCACAAAGTGGTAACATGATTGCTTTAGATGACATATTTCTCATATTTTCTTGCGATATATAGAAGAATCATTGAGTCTTTGCCGGTTCCAGAGCAATGTCGTCAGTCCCATTCACCCACTTATTTCCCTGTAACATGTTCTCTCTTGCAACTCTCCCTGATCACAATACACAATACAATTTATTTGTCACTTGAACCTCATAGAGGCTCGTGAAATGTTGTTTCTGCAGTCATACATACAAGAAAAAAAGACCCAAGACACAACACAATTTACACAGACATCCATCACAGCACATCTCCTCCTCGCTGTGATGGAAGGCAAAAAAACTTATCTCTCCCCTGCTCTTCCCATTCCCCTCCCGATGTCAGAGTCAAAGTCAGAGCCCAAGTCAGAGCCCCCGGCGGGCGACAACAATTGTCCCGCGGCCATTAACGCCGCGCCGGGTGGTGCAAGGCCACGCTCCGGGTCTTGTTGTTGGAGCCCCGGGCGGGCGCTAGCAAAGTCCCGCAGCCGTTGAAGCCACGCCGGGCGATGATGTCAGGCCCCGCTCCAGGTCATCCTTGACCCCGCTACTTGGGCGGGAGAAGTCGCCGTTGCGGAAGCCCCGAAAAGCGGTCTCCCAGCAGGGACCCGCGGGCCCCCGGTGTCACTGTCCACCAGACCTGCGGTTGGAGCCTCCGAATCCCCGGGGTCGGGTCGGGTCGCAGCAGCGCGCCACCACCGCTCCACCCGCTCCGGACTCGGCCAGCTCCTGTTGCACTTGGGGTAATGGCGCATTGTAAACTATCTCTCAGCCATCTTTGGGTTGTGGCTGGAAACTGGAAACTGAACATCCGGTGGAACCCCATGTGATCCCCAGGGAGAACCAGCAAACTCCACACAGACAGTGCTGGAGATCAGGATCAAACCAGATTGTTGGAGTAGTTAGTCAGCTGCACTACCTGCTGCACCACCCATCAACTGATCTCTGTCAGAACGAGCGAGTTAATGTAAGAAGAAGGCAAGGTCAGAATGTGGAGAGGATGCTTCCATGAGTGGGAGAGTCTTGGACCAGAGATCTTAGTCTCAGAATAGAAGGAAGTACCTTTAGAAAGATGAGGAGACATTTCTTTCATCAGAGGGTGGTGAATCTGTGGAATTAATTACCTCAGATGGCTGTGGAGGCCAAGGCAATGGATATTTTTAAAGTGGAGATTGACGGATTCTTGATTAGTACAGATGTAAGGGGGTACGGGGAGAAGGCAGGAGAATGGGGTTGAGAGGAACACATAGATCAGCCATGATTGAATAGCAGAGTAGATTTGATAAGCCGAATGGCCTCATTCTGATCCTAGATCAAATGAATTTGTGAATGTGATTCCCACTGTAGCCTAGCCTACCAATTCATACAGTCTGGGTACACACAAGAATATCGTTCCAAGATAAGATTCTTTATCTGTGAATTATAAGCCAGCAGAAATTAGTAATCGATGAAAGAAAGCAACTAAGCTGCTGGAAAATGTGAAATGTAAACACAAAATGGTGGAGACACTCAGCTGGTCAAAAAGCCACAGAGGCTGCCGGAACAGCTAGTCGCTCCAGCATTTTCTGTTATTTTTCTTACAGATGCCAGCACTTCCACTGGATGGGTGCTGGAGGAATTTTCCATGGAAAATATTGGTTGTAAAAATAGCCAATCTTTAACTGTCAACATTCTCCTTCACTGTCATTTCAGAGAATGGCAGGGCCATGGGGAGTGTTGTAGAGCAGAGAGATCTGGGAGTGCAGATATATTGTTCCTTAAAAAGGTGTCACAGGTCGATAGGTTGGTACATTGGCATTCACCAATCCAGGGATGATCAGCCATGATCACATTGAATGGCGGTGCTGGCACGAAGGGCCAAATGGCCTACTCCTGCACCTATTGTCTATTGTCTATTGTTTTGAGTCTAGAAGTTGGGATATTTTGTTACAATTGTACAAGATGTTGGCGAGGCTACATTTGGAGTATTGCATTCACTTTTAGTCACCCTGCTTACAGCAAGGATGTTGTCGAGCTGGAAAGAATACAGAGGACATTTTGGATGCTCAGATTGATTTCAGATTCAGATTCAATTTTAATTGTCATTGTCAGTGTACAGTACAGAGACAACGAAATGCATTTAGCATCTCCCTTGAAGAGCGACATAGCAAACGATTTGAATAAAAAAAAATAATAAGTGTCCGGTGGGGGGGGGGTGGTGATTGGCAGTCACCGAGGTACGTTGTTTAGTAGAGTGACAGCCGCCGGAAAGAAGCTGTTCCTCGACCTGCTGTTGCTGCCAGGACTTGAGAGCCTGAGCCATAGGGAGAGGTTGGGCAGGCTGGGACTACCTTCCTTGGAACACTGGAGAATGTGGGCTGATCTTATGGATGTGTATAAGGTCATGAGGGGAATAGCACAGAGGCTTTTACCCAGAGTAGGAGAATCAAGAAGCAGGGGACCTAGAGGCAACTTTTCAAGCAAAGGGCGGTGGGTATATGGATCGAGCATTTTGAGTCAAGTACTATAACAACATTTCAATGACATCTGGACAGGTAATGGAGAGGAATGGTTTCAAGGATTATGGGCAAATGTGGGCAGGTGGGACTAGCATAGATGGGGCATGTTGGTTGGTGTGGGTAAGTTGATCCAAAGGGCATGTTTCCGTGCTGTATGACTCTATGAATATATTGTCATTACTGAAGAGCCGGTAAAGATTTTAAAAACTGACACTTTGGGTCAATCTTAGCCAAACTTTGACATTGGCAAACATCATCAGATGTTGGAATCTTGGTCAAAACACAACGGACTGCGGGGATCTCAGCGGGTCATGCAGCATTTGTGGAGGGAATGGGCAGGCGACTTTCCGAGTCGGGACCCTTCTTTGGTCAGCCTGAACCAGAGTCCCGACCCAAAACATCGTCAATTCATTGGTTACACAAAACAGCTGGAGAAACTCAGCGGGTGCAGCAGCATCTATGGAGCGAAGGAAATAGGCAACGTTTCGGCCCGAAACGTTGCCTATTTCCTTCGCTCCATAGATGCTGCTGCACCCGCTGAGTTTCTCCAGCTGTTTTGTGTAACCTTCGATTCTCCAGCATCTGCAGTTCCCTCTTAAACATCGTCAATTCATTGCCTTCACAGATCCGCTAGGTTCCTCCAGTACTCTGTGTGGATGCAATGAAGACTCCGTACTCCTAAACCAGTGGTTCCCAACCTATTTTTGCTCATGGCCCCCTTGGGATCTTTTAATTTTTCTGTGGCGTGTGGGGGGGGGGGCATTTATTAGCGGAAAAAAAGTACTTCAATATTATAATACCTTCCATAAAAATATCAGTGTCTATTAATTGCACATATATTCTCTTTTATTCTATTCCACAAACATCAAAAATATTTCAACTACATAGATTTGAATTTATTAGAACTGAAATTTAGGAGGCAACAGGGTGGTAGCTCTGTGGCCCCCTTCATTGAACCCAAATCCCAAATTTTTTCTGTGGCCCCCCCCTGAAATTTGCCATGGCGCCAGGTTGGGAATCACTGTCCTAAACGAAGTTTTTTACTCTCCGCAATATGTAATGCTTAATATTTCTGGGACCTTTCTTCCGAGACTTGGTCAACTGAACGGATGCGTTTAGTTGGTGACACTAATGACGTTTTGCTGATAAACTTCAACGTTTCACTTCACTATTTATAACCATATAATAACCATATAACAATTGCAGCACGGAAACAGGCCATCTCGGCCCTACAAGTCCGTGCCGAACAACTTTTTTCCCTTAGTCCCACCTGCCTGCACTCATACCATAACCCTCCATTCCCTTCTCATCCATATGCCTATCCAATTTATTTTTAAATGATACCAATGAACCTGCCGACACCACTTCCACTGGAAGCTTATTCCACACCACTACCACTCTCTGAGTAAAGAAGTTCCCCCTCATGTTACCCCTAAACTTCTGTCCCTTAATTCTGAAGTCATGTCCTCTTGTTTGAATCTTCCCTATTCTTAATGGGAAAAGCTGGTCCACATCAACTCTGTCTATCCCTCTCATCATTTTAAAGACCTCTATCAAGTCCCCCCTTAACCTTCTGCGTTCCAGAGAATAAAGTCCCTTAATTCTGTAAATTCTGACATTTGTATAGCCTTCGCTCAGAGGTGAACACATCACGGAACCGAGGCCTCTACTCAAAAAAGGCCTGGAGAGTAGAGATGAGTTTTTAGTCACCACTGTTAAAGGAGTGGCGTATGGCGAATGTAGGGGGCACTGTGTTCTGATGGGACCCTTCCATGGGGATCTGAAATAGCTGACTTCCTTCCAAAACACTTCTTGCCAATCCAGCGCACATCGCTTGCAACGGTTTCTTCTGAAAATAAAATTTTTGAATATAGCGCGTCGGTACGCTCAGCCCTGAGCACTTTTATTTATATGCACATTTAAAAAACAACTCCTGGCCAAAGTGCTATACGGTAAAAGAATAATATAACAAACAACAGTGGTTCATAGATAAAATACAAACATCACTACATACGTATAACCATATAACAATTACAGCACGGAAACAGGCCATCTCGGCCCTAGAAGTCCGTGCCGAACAACTTTTTTCCCTTAGTCCCACCTGCCTGCACTCATACCATAACCCTCCATTCCCTTCTCATCCATATGCCTATCCAATTTATTTTTAAATGATACCAACGAACCTGCCGACACCACTTCCACTGGAAGCTCATTCCACAACGCTACCACTCTCTGAGTAAAGAAGTTCCCCCTCATGTTACCCCTAAACTTCTGTCCCTTAATTCTGAAATTCTGACATATAGCCTTCGCTCAGAGGATCTCAAAAAAGGCCTGGGAGTAGAGATGAGTTTTTAGTCACCACTTAAAGGAGTCGATGGAGGGGGCAGTTCTGATGGGAAGGGGGATGCTGTTCCACAGTCTAGGAGCTGCAACCGCAAAGGCGCGGTCGCCCCTGAGCATATGCCTGGACCGCGGGAAGTTCAGTAACCCCAAGTCAGCCGATCTGAGGGACCTGGAGGTGGTGTGGTGGGTGAGCAGACTTTTAATGTAGGTGGGGGCAAGCCCATTGAGGCTCTCTCTGTCACTGTCTCTGTCACTGCAGTTTTCCACGTATCATGCCTGGATTTGCTTTGGACTGAAGCAATATTGATTCCCAAGATGATACCTTTATTATTTTTGTTTCATGGATCACCAGAATGTAACTGTTGTTTTAGAAAATGGTTCTCGTCTAAAGGTCTGCTTGACCTTCGCTATTTACAATACAAATGTTGTTTTCTTTCCTGCTGAAGGTTAATTCCGCAAAAACATGTGCAACCATAAATGGAAATCCTGGAATTCAACTCTACACCCCAGGGAAATAAAGGAGGTTGCCTTGGAATGAGCGTGCACTCGGTCGATGGAGCGCTGCAGAACCGGACACGTCTATTTGAGTTGTCTTTAAAGATTCTTCCTGATCCTGGACATTGCGTTTATTTTATGGCTATGCTACAACGTCGATCAATGCCTAGAAGTGTTGGCAATTAGTTTTTTTTCTCTCTAATGTGTTTAACAATTAATTAAGTTGTGGAATAACAATCTGCAGGGGGTTCTTTTCAATTGTTTATGTGAATTATTTGAAATCCCTGGACCGGCCAAAATGCAAAGTCCCGTTCCACCTATTGAGCCTTGGCCCCAAATACTGGGCTCCCCGAGTGCTGAACGTTTCCGGGGCAAGTGGAGCTGGGCTGTTTCACAGTCCACGTGTCACATCTTGAGCATCTTGATGTGAGTCAGGGTCTGGGAAACAACTGTCACAGGCATTGCACTCAGCGAGGCTGTTCATAAGTCATAAGGTCATGAGTGATAGGAGCAGAATTAGGCCATTAGGCCTATTGAGCTTACTCCACCATTCAATCATTGCCAATCTATCTCTCCCTCCTAACCCCATTCTTCTGCCTTCTCCCCATAACCCCAGGCAACTGAATTAATCAAGAATCCATCCATCTCTGCCTTAAACAAATCCATTGACTTGGCCTCCACAGTCTTCTGTGAAAATGAATTCCACGGATTCACCAACCACCCTCTGACCAAAGAAATTCCTCCTCATCTCCTTCATTAGTTGTGCTAACACGTGGCTGCAAACATTTTGCACTTTGGTGGTGGGCCCGGGGCTCCGAATGAGTTTCAGAGAGACTGATCATACACCCTCCAGAGATGCCGCCCGACCCGCTGAGATACTCCAGCACTTTGTGTCTTTTCATGTAAACCAGCATCTGCAGTTCTTTGTTTCTACACAGAGAGCCTGGTAACCTCGGAATGGTTAGTGGAGCCACAAGGAACTGCGGATGCCAGAGTCTTGGGTCCATGGGTAAATTGGCCGCAGTGAATTGTCTCCAATGTGTAGTATAACAAATGCAAACGTGGGCCGAAGGGTCTGTTTCCATGCTATATATTTCAATCAATTAATCAAAATACAAAGTGCTGTACTGCCTCAGTTGGTCAGGAAAAATCTGAATCAGCTTTAAAAAGGATTCTGACCCCAGCCATCACTTACCCATGTCCTCCAGAGATACTATCTGGCCCTTTAGGTTACTCCAGCACTTTGTGTGGATGTTTTTTTTCTCGGGATAATGAAGTTTTTAGTCACAATTGCTTTGTAGGCTCTGGAGTGACGCTGCTTCCCAGACAGTGAAGAAGTCAGTCCCAGGAGGATGATGGGTTGTTTGTAGAAGCTGCATGGTTTCCTGCAGATGGGTCCAGACCTTTTCATTGGGGGCAGCACAGTGGCACAGCGGTAGAGTTGCTGCCTTCCAGCGCCAGAAACCCAGGTTTGATCCTGACCTCGGGTGCTGCCTGCACGGGCTTTGTTCATTCTCCCCGTGACCTTGTGGGTTTTCTCCAGTTTCCTCCCACATTCCAACGACGTGCTGGTTTGTAGGTTACCCTGCAACCGCAGGAGAGGCAACACCTGTCCCTTTACCTCCCCCCTCGACTCCATCCAAGGACCCCGACAGTCTTTTCAGGTGAGGCAGAGGTTCACTTGCACCTCCTCCAACCTCATCTACTGTATCTGCTGTTCCAGGCGTCAACTCCTGTATATCGGCGAGACCAAGCGCAGGCTCGGCAATCGTTTCGCTGAACACCTTCGCTCAGTCCACCTTAACCTTCCTGATCTCCCAGTTGCTCAGCACTTTAACTCCCCCTCCCATTCCCAATCTGACCTTTCTGTCCTAGGCCTCCTCCATTGTCAGAGTGAGGCACAATGCAAATTGGAGGAACAGCATCTCATATTTCACTTGGGTAGCTTACACCCCAGCGGTATGAACATTGACTTCTCCAACTTCAGATAGCCCTAGGTTTCCCTCTCTCTCCATCCCCTCCCCCTTCCCAGTTCTCCCACCAGTCTTACTGTCTCCCCTGATATCAGTCTGAAGAAGGGTCTCAACCCAAAGGGTCTCCCATTCCTTCTCTCAGACTGCCTGTCCCGCTGAGTTACTCCAGCATTTTGTGACTACCTTCTGGTTTGTAGGTTAATTGGCTTCTATAAAAGCTGTAGGATAGAACTGGTGTAGTATGGGTTGGTCGGCGCGTACTCGATGGGCCGAAGGGCCTGTTTCCACGCTGGATCTCTAAACTAAACTTTCAGAACCGCTTTGATCTCATTGGCGGCGGGTGTGACGCGGACACACTTTAGAGCGCATGGAACAAACAAGATTCAGAGGCAATTCAGATCGAGTGATAATACGCGGTTGCATATCTGTATTCTTTTGAGTGTGATTACTTCAATGCCATGTTTTAGAGACCCCCATGCTCGGCCGGTGCTTGCCCACTATTTAGAAACAAGGAACTGGTTTACAAAAAAAAAAAGTCACAAAGTGCTGGAACATGGATAGGTGACGGTTCAGGAAACTTCCCTGTTCCACCTTCTCCAGAGAAGTTGAGTTACTCCAGCACTTTGTGTCTTTTCTTGGAGCAGTATGTGACTGATGATCCTCTCACGCAGCCAGAGAAATGCCTTTGCTTCGCCGCATCCCAAGCTGTTGTTTCTCGGAGCTTGTAGCTTCTTGATTGAGATGGGTTGGATGTAGATTTTGAGACAATAAATGTTGCAGTGAACCGCACCCTGTGTCGCCACGGTTTCTCGGCGCTCGGCAAAACCGCACCAGGTGACTGACTCCTTGCACCTTGCAACACGGACTGACTCCTTGCACCTTGCAACACTGACAATCGCTTGCAAACACTTCTTTTCTTTTGTACACATATAGCCGGAGATAGAGCGAGCAGAATCGAAAACAACCATCTCCACTGCGGTTTACAGTAAACATATGGGCCAGAATTTAACCACGTATGCCCTTGACGTACATTATTTTAGTTTTTAAACTTGTTATGACAAAGGACAGAGGTTGAAGTTCTAAACATGGGCGAGACCCACTTGCTGTTAGACAGGACCTAACAAAAGTTGATTGCTTTTAGTTTAATTTATTGTCACGTGTACCGAGGTACAGTGAAAAGATTTTGTTGGTGCTAACCAGTCAGCCGAAAGACAATACATGATTACAATCGAGCCGTTCTCATAGGGTCACAGAATAATACAGTGTGGAAACAGGCCCTTCGGCCCAACTTGCCCCAGCTATACTAGTCTCACCCACCTGCGCTTGGTCCATATCCCTCCAAACCATGTACTTGTCCTCCTGTTTTTTAAATGTTGGGATAGTCCCAGCCTCAAATACCTCTTCTGGCAGCTTGTTCCATACACCCACCACCGTTTGCGTGAAAAATTTACCCCTCAGATTCCTATTAAATCTTTTCCCCTTCACCTTGAACCTATCTCCTCTGGTCCTCGATTCCCCTACTCTGGGCAAAGACTCTATGCATCTACCCGATCTATTCCTCTCATGATTTTATACAGCTCTATAAGATCACCCCTCATCCTCCTGCACTCCATGGAATAGAGACCCAGCCTACTCAACCCTATAGCTCACGGTCTCTAGTCCTGGCAACATCCTCGTTAATCTTTTCTGACTGAACCCTTTCAAGCTTGACAATATCTTTCCTGTAATATGGTGCCCAGAACTGAACACAAAACTCTAAATGCGGTCTCACCAACGTCTTATACAACTGCAACATGACCTCCTCAGTGACACCATAAAGTGAATAACGTTAGTGCAAGATAAAGTCCTGTGAAGTCTGATCAAAGATAGTTCAAGGGTCTCCAATGAGGCAGATAATAGCTCAGGACTACTCTCTAGCAGTTGGTGGAGGATGTTTCACTTAGTCAAATTTAAACGAAAACTACATAATAAAAATGAAAGCATTTATGGTCTGAGCGCAGGTATATGGCAGCAAAGCAACGGACTAAAGGGCAATGGCCTGTTTCCGTGTGTGTGTGTGTGTGTGTGTGTGTGTCCTGTGTGTGTGTCCGAGGGTGTGTGTGTGTGTGTGTGTGTGTGTGTGTGTGTGTGTGTGTGTGTGTAGGCTGTATGTGTGCAAAGCAACCTAGTGTGTGTGTGTGTGTGTGTGTGTGTGTGTGTGTGTGTGTGTGTGTGTGTGTGTGTGTGGGGGGGGGGTTATTAAATATGGAGGTATGTGATAGTGGAGGGAAAGACAGTAAGGAACCTTGGATGACAAGGTTCTTGATGGGGAATAAAATGAAGAATGGGTCAGGTACAAGCAGTTGAGATTGGGGTGTACAGGAGTGTCTTCAGAAGGAAATTGGGAGGCTAAAATCGGGCATGAGAGTTTTGGCAGAGGAAATTAAGGAGAATCCAGAGTCGTTATAAATATAGTAAGATAAAATAGGTAACTGGAGAAAGAACAGGACCCTCAAGGGCCAATGGTTTCCCATGCGAGGATCTACAGGAGATGGGCAATGGCCTCAAATGGTATTTCTCCGCTGTTTTTTATCAAGGAGAATGAAATGAAGATGAGGGAACTTGGTAAAATTAATGGGGATGTCTTAAGATAGACTGCGCTATGGTAGAGGAGATGACAGACGTCCTAAAATGTGTGATCAGATATATCGAAGGAAAGCTCGGGAAGCTAGAGAAAACATTGTGTGAGCCCTGAATAGAGATATTCATAGATGTCAGCCACAAGTCAGGTGCTGGAAGATGGCTTTCTTTGAAAAAGGTCACATTGAAAATACTGGGACCAATGAGTCTAACATTTGTGGTCGAAGTTACTGGAGGGGATTCTGACAGGGAAAAGACAGGTTGATTATGGATAGTCCGCATGCTTTTTGTGCATGGGAAATTTAATTGATTTTTTTTTAAAGAAACAAACAAAAAGGTGTATGGGCAGGGGGTTATGGGGAGAAGGCAGAAGAATGGGGTTAGGAGGGTGTGATATATCAGCCATAAACGAATGGCGGAGTAGATTTGATGGGACAATGGCCTAATTCTGCTCACTATCACTTATGAAAGTCAATTTGGACAGGATTGTTCGCATAGTGTATATGGATTTTATTAACATCTTTGATAATTTTCCACATGGTAGATTCCTGTGGAGTGATCGAGGGGGGAAAAGCCCACCGCCTATAATACCACCTGGATCTATTATAAATTTGCAGGCTTAGAACATTTTCTCAGTCACAAAAAGAGATTCTGGGAATAACAAAATGGTATAGTGCCTGACAAATAACAAGGGACTATGTGGTTTTTTAAATCGAAGCAAGACACAAAAATGGGAATAACTCAGCCTTAGTCAGACACCTTCTCTGGAGAAAAGGGAATAGGTGACATTTCAGGTTGAGAACCTTCGTCTATCAGAACTGAACAAGGAAGAGGACACAAATGCAGGCTCAGACACAGGGCAGATCAGTCTTCAGAGTTTAATCGGTCCAAGTCGGTACACAGGTAAGCAAAACAGAGGCAACAGTACAATCTAGGAGCAGGCAAAAATTCAGAGGTTGGAAGTAAGCAATGGTCGAGGTCACAAGATTTCTAGATCTGGAACGCGGTGATACCAAGTAGCATACACAACGAACTGCCAGATGAGAACTAAAACACAAAGGGCTTAAATACAGACTAGCAGGGGATAACGAGACACAGGTGAAACAGCATCAATGGGGCCAATAATCACATGAGGGTAAACCCAAGTACATGCAAATGGGATTAGCTCATGAAAGCATCTTGGCTGGTATGGACTTCAGTCCCTCAAGGGATATTCTGGAAGACCAACTGCCTTCTATGGCCAAGCTATGAAGTATGTGAATACTTGGCCAATAAACTTATTCATTCATTCATACAGTAGGTCTCCATGGATCGCATGTGATTTAATCTTCAGGATCAGTCCACCATGGCGGACTTTCTCAAATGTTTTACTGGTTCATGTAGACCACCGTGGATCCACTGCACTACTCTCATCAATCATCTTTGTTTTCTTCTCAGGAAACTAAGTTAGTGAGACCTGACTTCCGTTGCACAATATTGTGACAACTATCTCCAAGAATTCACTGCCCTTCCAAATGCAAATAAATCCTGTCCCATGGAATCTTCTCCAATAATTTCCCCAATCACTGAAATAAGACTTGGTGAAATCTAATTTGTTAGATTATCCTAATTGCCCATTTTAAACATAGGAATAACACTCGGTACTCTCCAGTTTTCTTAGGATGTCATATCTGTTTTTACCACCACTCTGCCAGTGTGTTCCAGGCCCCTCACTCTCTTGATTAAAAAAAAACTGGCCCTGCACATCTCCTTTAAACATTGCCTTCCAGCCCTTGACATTTCACCGTGGGAAAAACATCCTTGGGATTCTCCTCATTCCTACTTGCTAAGGATATTTCATATCCACCCCCTTTTGTTCTAATTTCCTCTTTAAGTATGCTCCGATATCCTTTATATTCCTCAAGTTTCTGTGTAGAGTTTGCATGTTCACCCTGTGACTGCGTGGGTTTCCTCAGGGTGCTCTGGTTTCCTCCCACATCCCAAATACATGCGAGTTTATAATTGGCCACTAATGCATAGGGAGTGGATGAGAAAGTGGGATAACATAGAATTACTGTGCACGGGTGATCTATTGCTGGTGTGATTCGGTGGGTCATTGGGCCGGTTATTATGCTGTATCTCTAAACTAAACTGAAATACTTGCTCAATTGCAGTTGCCTATCTCTGACAGATGCCTCCCTTTTCCTGACCAACCCTTCAAATAGCCCTTAGATAGACACACAAGCTGGAATAACACAGCGGATCAGGCAGCGTCTCTGGAGGAAAGGAATAGGTGACATATCGGGTCGGTTGAGGGCGCTGCGAGTCGGCTGCCCTGCCAGCAGCGTGCCCGTTGTTTCTACTTTGTTGGGTGTTTTTTTGGTTTGTCTAAGTGTTTGTTTTGGGTGTTTCTCAGTGTGTCTTGTGTGGGGGGAGGGGGAAAGAGGGAAACCATTCTTCAGTCACCCACGACAACGAGGTGAATCTTTCCATGTTGCTTCTCCACCTCCCCTCTTGCGGCCTACCAACATGGGTCTCTGGAACTCTCTGCCGCAGAGGGTAGTCGAGGCCAGTTCATTGGCTATATTTAAGAGGGAGTTAGATGTGGCCCTTGTGGCTAAAGGATCAGGGATATGGAGAGAAGGCAGGTACGGGATACTGAGTTGGATGATCAGCCATGATCATATTGAATGGCGGTGCAGGCTCGAAGGGCTGAATGGCCTACTCCTGCACCTAATTTCTATGTTTCTATGGATTGGAGGGGCCTTTCCCGGAGTCGGGCCCAGAGCTTCAGCAGCGGGCACAGTGTGGAATTTTCCATTACGGAGTGGGCGAACCCTTGCTGGGGGTCAACAGAAAGGAGTGGCCTGGTGACTTTGGCATCATGGGGCTGTGGTTTGTGGAGGTTCTAGCCGCGGGTGTGGCATGGACTTACCATCCGGAGCCTGGGATCCATTGCCTGGGATCACGGGAGAAGAGCTCCGACCACCGGCCTGCAGCCTATAACATCCTGAAGCCGCAGTCTCCGGTAGAACAGTGCCCATTCGGGTGCTCCAAAACGGTGTGTTTTACTGTTCCGACGTCGGAGTTTGGATCATCCCGACGAGAGGGCCTATACATCAGGCAGTCCGTAGCGGCGATTACGGAAGGTTTATGGCCCCGACCACGGGTGATCAAAGGAGAAGGACTGACTGAACTTTGTTGCCTTCCACCACAGTGAAGAATACTGTGGTGGATGTTTGTGTGGTAGATTCTGTTGTGTATTGTGTGTTATTTTTTTAAGTGTATCGCTGCTGGCAAATTCACTTCACTGCCCCTTCAGGTGCATGTGACGAATAAATTTGACTTTGGCTTTCAACCCTTTTTCAGACTGAGGCAGCTGAGTTACTCCAGGTTTTTGTGGCTATCTTCGGTGTAAACCAGCATCTGCAGTTCCTTCCTCCACCCCTCAATATCCCTTGTCAGCCTATGGTCACTTATCTTGCCAGCCCAGCTCATCGCTCTTTCATCTTATCATTCTTCCAAACCTGTCCTGATTGTTGGAGAAGTCAATAATTTCTTCACTGATGTCAATTATTGGCAGAGTTCAAGGCAGAGCTTAAACACAAGAACAAAAGAAAGTAGAAACAGGAGCAGCTCACCAGCCCTTCAAACCAATCCACCATTTAATATGATCTCAGCTGATCTATTTATCCACCTCTACTTTAAATACAATTGATCCAAATTCCACCACCACCTGCATGGCAGAGAACTTAAAATTCACCATTCACTGTGAGCTGAAATTTCTATATAGAGTATCTCAGTTTCAAACTACCTTCTTGTTATGTCCTTTGTTTGGGGACAAAAGTTTTAAATGCGGTTTACCTTTCACAAAACCATGTTCAATAGGGTGGATTGTGTTAAATTTTTCCAACTGGTTATTTATTTCCTCTTTGATTATTGATGCTCGCATCTTGCCAACATTAAGCTGGTTACAACTGGCTGATAGTTCTCTGCCTTCTGCCTTTCTCCCTTTTTCAAACAATAGAGTCACATCAGCTGTTGCCAACTCTTCCGCTACCCTCCTGAAGTTTAGCTAGTTATGAAAAGTTTCAACCAGTGGATCAGCAGATGCTTTGTGGTTGCTGTGGGCCAGGAGATGACAGGTTGTCTGTCCATAACTGATGTCCATAACTGATGGACATCTACACCTCCCGCTGCCTTAGCAGGGCAAAGAAGATCATCAAAGACAGCTCCCATCCTGCGTTTGGACTGTTCGACCTGCTGCCCTCTGGAAGGCGCTATAGGTGCATCAAATCCAGGACAAACAGACTCAGGAATAGTTGCTTTCCGAGAATTATATCTACCATAAATTCAAATTCACACATGCACTGACAACACCGCCCAACACGGACTTCCATCTGTATATATGTATATATGATATATGTATATATGTCCCCCCCCCCCCCATCACCCTTCTGTTTTTTGTTTTTTTTCTGTTTCTTGTTTTTGTGCTAAATTGTATGTATGCACTGAGTACGAGCAGCTTTCAGTTTCACTGTACATGTATAGTGACAATAAATGGCATATCTATCTATCTGAGATGAGCAGCCTTTGTGGAATCATTGACAGCTTCAGCACTGATCTTCTTGCATCAACCCTGGAAAGTGTTCTGCAGTGGTGCAGCAGAAGCGTTATGCCCCTGTCCCACTTAGGAAACCTCAACGGAAACCTCTGGAGACTTCGCGCCCTACCCAAGGTTTCCGTGCAGTTCCCGGAGGTTACAGGAGGTTGCAGGTAGTGGAAGCAGGTAGGGAGACTGACAAAAACCTCCAGGAACCGCACGGAAACCTTGGGTGGGGCGCAAATAATAATAATAATAATAATGTTTATTTATATAGCACTTTTCAACAAAACCAGTATTTGAACCAAAGTGCTTTACAGAGATTGATTAAATTAATTGAACAGATCAAATGTCAATAAATCCATACAAATCAAAAAAAAAAAAGAGAAAAAGAAAAAAGACACAGAAACAGTACACTATAGAAATCAACATGAAACGTCCCCCCACAGCAGAATTCACTGTGAGGGAAGGCACTAAAAATACCCAGTTCTCCCCCTCATAGTCCACCCGAGGTCAGGGCCTATATCTGGCCTCCTCAGCCAACCCGGTGTTTTCAGGCCCTCTTGCCGCGAAGCTGGATCATCGGCATCGGTGAACATCCATCAGCGGCTCGGACTGAAGCGGCCGCTTCCCCCCCGAAGACCGAAGCAAAGTCTCCAGAGGTTTCCGTTCAGGTTTCCTAACTGGGACAGGGGCATAACTGCCTTACAACGTTAGAGACACAGGTTCGATATTGACTACGGCTGCTGTCTGCATGGAGTTTGTACGTTCTCCCTGTGACCAGATGGGTTTCATCCAGATTCCTCCCATCCTCCAAAGATGAACAGGTTTTTCGTTAAATTGGCAGTTGTAAAACACCTGTCCCTAGTGTGCAGGATAGCGTTAATATACCGGATGATTATCGGTCAGCTCGGGCTCAAGGGCTTATTTCCACACTCTCTAAAATCTAAAGAAGGGTCTCGACCTGAAACGTCGCCTATTTCCTTCATTCCATAGATGCTGCCTCACCCGCTGACTTTCTCCAGCATTTTTGTCTACCTAAGATTGAAGCATTGATGCTTCAAGGGTAGTCCTTCCTTAAGACCATCTCCCTGTCGCCCATTCCAAACCACCACTCTGTGCAAAAGGCCCTGCCTTTGCCTTTCCATCATTTCAAGAGGCAATTGAAACACACTGGCCTGAACCATAGAAGAAATGGATGTTTGATGCACAGATGCAAAATAAAATATTGTCCTATTGTGGATCGCCGGTTGCACAAAACACGCTGCGAAACCTTTAACTGCTCAGTGCATGATCTTCGGAAGTGCATGGTCTTCGGAAGCCATTTTATATGTTCCCCTACTCATAGAATCATACTACAAGGAAACAAACCATTTGGCACAACTCTTCTTTGCCAACTAGTGGACACCCTTCCATGCTATTTATATCACCCAGCACTAATTCCAGGGACTCCATTCCTGCGCAATTCAAGTGTTTATCTAGACACTGCTTAATGGGTGTGAGTGACCCAGCTTCAACCCCTCTCTCCCAGCAAATTCAAGGTACATAGAAACATAGAAAATAGGTGCATTAGTAGGCCATTCGGCCCTTCGAGCCTGCACCGCCAATCAATATGATCATGTCTGATCATCCAACTCAGTATCCTGTACCTGCCCTCTCCATACCCCCTGATCCCTTTAGCCACAAGGGCCACATCTAACCCCCTCTTAAATATAGCCAATTAACTGGCCTCAACTACCTTCTGTGGCAGAGAATTCCAGAGATTCACCATTCTCTGTGTGAAAAATTTTTTCCTCATCTCGGTCCTAAAAGATTTCCCCCTTATCCTTAAACTGTGACCCCCTTGTTCTGGACTTCCCCAACATCGGGAACAATCTTCCTGCATCTAGCCTGTCCAACCCCTTAAGAATTTTGTAAGTTTCTATAAGATTCCCCCTCAATCTTCTAAATTCTAGCGAGTACAAGCCGAGTCTATCCAGTCTTTCTTCATATGAAAGTTCTGACATCCCAGGAATCAGTCTGGTGAACCTTCTCTGTACTCCCTCTATAGCAATAATGTCCTTCCTTAGATTTGGAGACCAAAACTGTACGCCATACTCCAGGTGTGGTCTCAACTGCAGGAGAACCTCCCTGCTCCTATACTTAAATCCTTTTGCTATGAATGCTAACATACCATTCGGTATGTAGCACTCTCTGGATGAAGGTCTCCCTCAAATCCTCATTGAATTTCTCCACTACAGCAGAATTACATTCACCATTACATTCAGAGTTAATGGACGTTCTTTTAGGAAGGAAATTAGGAGACATTTCTTTAGTCAGAGGGTGGTGAATCTGTGGAATTTTCTTTGCTACAGAAGGCTGTGGAGGCCAAGTCAGTGGATATGTTTAAGGCAGAGATAGATAGATTCTTGATTACTACGGGTGTCAGAGGTTATGGGGAGAAGGCAGGAGAAGGAGGTTAGGAGGGAGAGATAGATCAATCATGATTGAATGGCGAAGTAGACTTAAAGGGGCGGACATCCAAATTCTATTCCTTTCCTTATGACACCAAATCTATGTCTGCTATCTTATTTAGTCTAACCTGTAGGCAGTTGGTGAGCAGAACAGCACGCAGAATTCCAGTTGAGCTCTGACCAAGGTTTTATAAAGTTGAAGCAGATCTTTCTACTCATTTATTCAATGGCCTTTTGAATAAATGCCTGTTATCCAAATACCATCCTAACAATGTTGTCTACCTGCATTGCCACCTTTAAAGATCTATGGACTTGTCTTCCAGGGTCTCTGATCCTCAATATTTCCCATTACTCTACCATTCAAGATGTTCGTCCGGATCCCATTTGTGCTCCTAAAATGCATCACCTAAAATTCGTCTAGATTTGTCAATGTAATTTTTCTCTCCATTTCCCCAAAACATAAATAAATCAATTCAGATGAGTTTATTGTTATACATAACAGGGTGCAATGAAGCTCCTAATTCCATTAAACTCAGAGTACACAGTGCACATGATAATGATAGATATCGGCACTGATGTGAAAAAAAAGGCACTGATGTGCAATAATAGAATAAACAAAATGTGAAGTAGATGTCTAGGGGTGTTGGTGATATGGATGGTTTGGAATTTTAAGCTGTCGACGTCTCAACAGCAGCTCCATTGACGGGGACAGCATTATTCCCCCCCCCCCCCATCCCACTATCTTAGTTTGACAACCAACTCTTTAATCTTGCTGACGTTCCCAGATAGGTTGTTGTCCTGACAGCATGACGCATCGCTCTCAATTTCTTTGTTATACTCCGTGTCATCATTGTTGCTGATCCAGCCAACTGTGATATCATCAGCAAACTGAAAGATAGAGTTGGCATTATACTTGGCCACTCAGTCATGGGTGTACAGCGGGTGGAGCAAGGGACTGAGCACACAATCTAGAGGAGCACCAGTGTCGGAAACATAGAAACATAGAAAATAGGTGCAGGAGGAGGCTATTCGGCCCTTCGAGCCAGCACCGCCATTCATTGTGATCATGGCTGATCATCCCCAATCAATAACCCGTGCCTGCCTTCTCCCCATATCCCTTGATTCCACTAGCCCCTAGAGCTCTGTCTAATGCTCTCTTAAATCCATCCAATGACTTGGCCTCCACTGCCTCTGTGGCAGGGAATTCCACAAATTCACAACTCCCTGGGTGAGTTCCACAAATTCACAACTCTCTGGCTGAAGTTAGAGTGGAGACAATGTGAAGACCGATTCTAATCGACTGAGGTCACGTGATCAGGAAGTCCAGAAGCCTGTTGTAGATGAAGGCTCCAAGACCACAATCTAAGAGTTTAGAGATTAACTTGTGGTGTTGAAGGCTGAGCTGTAGTCAATGAACAGCATCCTGACATAAGTGTTTCTATTGCCAATTATACATCTCTCTGCAGTCCAAGACTACCTTCCACATTATCGATACTTCTGCCAATATTCATGACATCCGCAAACCTCCTGACCTTGCCTCCCACATCCATGCACATCACAAATAGTAAGGATCCCAACACTGATTGGTATAGAGCACCAGCAGTCACAAACCACAAATCCTCTACCATCACCCTCTGTGTCTGTTTGCCAAGCCAAACTTGGATCTAGGTTGGCAATTTGATCCCACAGGCCCTAACCTTTTAAACCAATCTCACATGGGATGTAAAGTCATTATATTTCCTGCCCTGGACTCACTGATCATCTTTGTTACCTTTTCACAATATTCAATCACATTTTTCATACAGCATCTGCCTCTGACAAATGCTGGGCAGATGCTGTGCTAGGGGTGTCTGATTAATCCCCATCTTTGAAAGCTTTTCTCTACCGCTGGTGTTAGGCTCACAGGTCAATCTTAACCTTTGTCTTATTGCAATTTCCACATAACCAGACCTTTTCCCTGCAGTCTGTCTTAAAAAAGGAGAACTGCTGTGTTTGCTGTCCTCCAGTCATCCAATACCTCTCTTGCATTCAACGAAGATTTAAAAAATTGTAACAGCGCCTCAGAAATCCCTTCCTTGGCCTTCTGTAGCAGCCTGGTATAAAACCCATTTTGTCCTGGAGACTTTTCCATCTTTAAACCTGCGAAAGCATCTAAAATAAAATACACAAAATGCTGGAGTAGCTTGGCAGGTCAAGCAGCATCTCTGGAGAACATGGATATGTGGTGTTTTGAGTCAGAACCCTTCAGACTTGAAGCATCACCTGCCCATGTTCTCCAGAGATGCTGCCTGACCTGCTGAGTTACTCCAGCACTTAGTATCTTTTTTTTTTGTAGACCACCATCTGCAGTTCCTTGTGTATCAAGTACTTCCTCATAGAAACATAGAAAATAGGTGCAGGAGAAGGCCATTCGGCCCTTCGAGCCTGCACCGCCATTCAATATGATCATGGCTGATCATCCAACTCAGTATCCTATACCTGCCTTCTCTCCATACACCCTGATCCATCTAGCCACAAGGGCCACATCTAACTCCCTCTTAAATATAGCAAATGAACTGGCCTCAATTACCTTCTGTGGCAGAGAGTTCCAGAGATACACCACTCTCTGCGTGAAAAATGTTCTTCTCATCTCGGTTCTAAAGGATTTCCCCTCTATCCTTAAGCTGTGACCCCTTGTTCTGGACTTCCCCAACATCGGGAACAACCTTACTGCATCTAGCCTGTCCAACCCTTAAGAATTTTGTACGTTTCTATATTATTGAAGGTGACCAGCACTAGACTTTCACCATCTCCTTCATGGAATTCACCAATTATAATGTTTATTTTTCTCTGACTACATCAATGAAAAGTATTCATTTAGGACCTCACCCACACATTTTGACCACCAGAGTGCTTAGTGAAACATGAGGTGCTGTTCCTCCAATTTACATGTGGCCTCACTCTGAGAGTGGAGGAGGCCCAGGATGGAAAGGACAGTATGGGAAGGGGAATTGAAATAGAAACATAGAAACATAGAAATTAGGTGCAGGAGTAGGCCATTCGGCCTTTCGAGCTGCACCGCCATTCAATATGATCATGGCTGATCATCCAACTCAGTATCCCGTACCTGCCTTCTCTCCATACCCTCTGATCCCCTTAGCCACAAGGGCCACATCTAACTAACTTCCTCTTAAATATAGCCAATGAACTGGCCTCGAGTACCCTCTGCGGCAGAGAGTTCCAGAGATTCACACTCTCTGTGTGAAAAAAGTTCTTCTCATCTCGGTTTTAAAGGATTTCCCCCTTATCCTTAAGCTGTGACCCCTTGTCCTGGACTTCCCCAACATCGGGAGCAATCTTCCTGCATTTAGCCTGTCCAACCCCTTAAGAATTTTGTAAGTTTCTATAAGATCCCGTCTCAATCTCCTAAATTCTAGAGAGTATAAACCAAGTCTAGCCAGTCTTTCTTCATAAGACAGTCCTGACATCCCAGGAATCAGTCTGGTGAACCTTCTCTGCACTCCCTCTATGGCAATAATGTCCTTCCTCAGATTTGGAGACCAAAACTGTACACAATACTCCAGGTGTGGTCTCACCAAGACCCTGTACAACTGCAGTGGAACCTCCCTGCTCTTATACTCAAATCCTTTTGCTATGAAAGCTAACATACCATTCGCTTTCTTCACAAATGTTTGGCAACTGGGAGATCACATAGGCCAAGACAGAATGAGCGTAGGTGGAATGATTGCTCAGCGCAATGAGTGCCCAGTCTTCACTTGGTCTTGCGGACATATAGCAGCCCACACAGAGAACAAAGGATACAGATCAGATTGGAGGAGGTGCAAATGATCCTCTGCCTCACCTGAAAGGATTGTCGGGGTCCCTGGATGGAGTTAAGGGAGGAAGTACAAGGACAGGTGTTGCATCCCTTGCCGTTGCTGGGGAAGGTTCCTAGGGAAGGGGTGGTTTGGGTGGGAAGGGATGAGTGAACCAGGAAGTTGCAGAGGGAACAGTCTCTGCAGAAAGCAGAAAGGGATGGAGATCGGAAGATATCTGGATACATAGACAATAGGTGCAGTAGTAGGCCATTTAGCCTTATGAACCAGCACTGCCATTCAATGTGATCATGGCTGATCATCCACAAACAGTACCCCGTTCCTGCCTTCTCCCCATATCCCTAGATTTTGTTAGCCATAAGAACTCTAACTCTCTCTTGAAAACATCCAGTGAATTGGCCTCCACTGTCTTCTGAGGCAGAGATTTCCACAAATTCACAACTGTGTGAAAAAGGTTTTTCCTCATCTCAGTACTAAATGGCCTGCCCCTTATTCTTAAACTGTGGCCCCTAGTTCTGGACTCCCCCAACATCGGGAACATGTTTCCTGCATCGAGCATGTCCATCGAGCTTAATAATTTTATATGTTTCTATAAGATCCCCCTTGATCCTTGTAGCGAATAAAAGCCCAGTTGTTCCATTCTCTCAGCACATGACAGTCCCGCCATCCCGGGAATTAACCTCGTTAACCTACTCTGCACTCCCTCAATAACATGAATGTCCTTCCTCAATTTAGGAGACCAAAACTGCACACAATACTCCACGTGTGGTCCCACCAGTGCCCTGGGAACATGCAAGATGCAACCAAGGCAAGGTGCAACCTGTGGTACATATTCCCTGGTTATTCCCTTGCCCTTTGGATGCTTACAGCATCTCTTTGGATTTATCTACATCTTGCGTACCACTGATGTCTTGAGACCTACTTTGCCTTCCTACTTTCCTTTCAAAGCACCTCCCTCCCTGTCAATCAATCCATCAATCAAGGTTTATTCATCACATACATATATGTGCAGTGAAATGGATTTACAAGCAGAGGTAAAATAAAAGAAAACACACAAAACACACAAATTTAACACAAACATCCACCACAGCATTGTTCACTGTGGTGGAATGCACAAAGTACAGTCAGTCCTCCTCCTTTGTTCACCCGTGGTCGGGGCCATAAACCTCCGCAGTCGCTGCTACGGACGTCCCGATGTACAGCCCCTCTCGTCGGGAAAGTCGAACACACTCTGCGGCTTGGAGGTCCCGAATCGACGATTTCCTACCGGAGGTTGCGGCTTCAGGATGTTGTAGGCCGCAGGCCGACGGTCGGAGCTCTTCTCTGGCTGTCCCCGGCGAGGGAACCCAGGCTCCAGATGGTAAGTCCACACTGCGCCCGCGGCTAGAAGCTCCGTAGACCGCGGCTTCAGGGTGTTATAGGCCGCAGGCCGGCGGTCGGAGCTCTTCTCCGGGGATCCCCAATGAGGGATTCCTAGGCTTGCGGATAGAAGCTCCACAGACCGAGGCTTCAGGATGTAACAGTGTGTGGGCAAGCGACCGGAGCACTCCCTTCTGGCGACCCCGGCAAGGGCCCGCCCGCACCTCGATGAAAAGTCCACGCTGCACCCGCTGCCAAAACTCCGGGCCCGACTCCAAGAAAGGCCGCTTCAATCCTTGGTGTTAGGCCGCGGTGGAGGCGACATGGAAAAAGTCGCCTCTCCGTGGAGGAGGTAACTGAAAGTGGTTCCCACCTTATCCCCCCCCCTCACCATACATACCAAGAGACACTAAAACAAACATTTGGACACTAAAAAAAAAGTCGAAATAACGGCCATGCTGCTGGCAGGGCAGCCGTTTCACAGCGCCCCCACCGACCTTCAAGTCAATAGTTCCACTTCCATTTGCCTACCCAATTGTTTATCAGCTTCCAAAGACTTGTGTGCAAGGACACCTTGAACCTTTCAATAGTACCACAACACAGTCTCTCATCATTTAACAAAATATTCTGCCCAACTGCACCAAAATAGATAATTGCGCACTTTTCAACATTATCTTACATCTGCCACATTCTTGCCACTCACTCAGTGACCGATTGGTCAATCCTGACTACGGGTGCCGTCTGTATGGAGTTTGCACGTTCTCCCCGTGACCTGCATTGGTTTTCGCCGTGTCTTCTGGTTTCCTCCCACACGTACAGATTTTTAGGTTAATTAGCTTGGTAAAATTGTAAATTGTCCCTAGTGTGTGTAGGATAGTGTTAGCATGCGGGGGTTGCTGGTCGGCGTGGAAGTGGTGGGCCGCAAGGCCTGTTTCTGTGCCGTATCTCTAACCTAAAAGTAGACTATTGCTGACCTTTTCCTGTGTACACAGGACACTGAAACCATGCTTGAGCTTATCACTGGCAGCTATTTTGTTACAATACAACTCTGAACGATAAGGGACAAAGGAACATTTGTGACCCATGCCAGAGGACAGCAGTGTTTGGGTTTTTGACACCCACTAAATGTCGAGCTTCAAAGCAGTTGCATCCTCCAAAAAGCTCAGAAACCACCTTCAGTGGTCAGATCTGATCCTTGATAAACAGAGACACGTATCATATAACCATATAACAATTACAGCACGGAAACAGGCCATCTCGGCCCTACAAGTCCATGCCGAACAAAAAACTCGTACCAAAAAGCTTTATGAGATATTTATTTATTTTTAAATGATAAAAATGAACCTTCCTCCACCACTTCCACCACCACTTTGCTAAAGAAGTTTTTTTAAAACATTAAAAGGGAAGTCCAGCAGTTTGAATCTTCCCATTCTCAAAGAAAAGATTAACTCTGTCTTGTCTGCTGCAGGGATTGGAATTTAAAAAAAAAAAACTTTATGAGATATTTATGCTTCAAAAATAATTCCTTCACTACCTTTTCTTAGAATTTTTTTAAACATAAAAGGGAATCCAGCAGCTTTCACACAAGTAAGATTAATTTTCCGCTGCAGGGAGCTAACGAAACAGGATGAGGTGGAGAGTCGCTGTCTGCATTCTAACAATCAAATGATAATGCCTTCTGTATTACAGAACATAGAGTCATGGAGATACATCGTGGAAACAGGCCCTTCGGCCCCAACTTGCCCACACCGGCCAACATGGCTCCAGGGTGACCAAGGCTGGCGGCTAAACATGTATTGGTATTCGATATTTAGGACTTTTGGAAAGGAAGAGGGTGACATTACTGGTTAAAGAGGATATTAATGGTTGGAAGGAAAAAGGAGAGACATTTGCTTGGATGCTGTAGAATCGGTATGGGTAGAAATGCAAAATAGCCAAGGGCAGAAAACGCTTGTTGGAGTTGTATACAGACCACCAAACAGCAGTCGGGAGGTTGGGGATAGCATCAAGCAGGAAATTAGTGATGTGTGTAGCAAAGGTACAGCAGTTCTCATGGGCCATTTAGGACTGAGATTAGGAAATACCTTTTTGAGCCAAAAAGTTATGAATCTGTGGAATTCTCTGTTACAGAAGGCAGTGGAGGTCAATACACTGGATGTTTTAAAGAGAGAGATTCGGCTCTTGGAACTAATGGAATCAAGGGATATGGGGGGAAAAGCAGTCACGGGTACTGATTTTAGATGATCAGCCATGATCATATTGAATGGTGGTGCTGGCTCGAAGGGCCGAATGTTCTCCTCCTGCACCTATTTTTCTGTGTTTCTATGTCCCAGCTACACTAGTCCAACCTGCCCACATTTGGTCTCTCTCTATCCAAAACTGTCCTATCCATGTACTTGTCGAACTTTCTTAAACGGTGTGATAGTCCCAGCCTCAACTACTACCTCTGGTAGCTTGTTCCATACACCCACCACCCTTTGTGTGAAAAAGTTACCCCTCAGATTTCTATTAAATCTTTTCCCCTTCACCATAAAACTTTATCCCCTGGTCCTCGATTCACCTACTCTGGGGAAGAGACTGTGCATTAACATAGAAGAGTACAGTACAAAATCAGGCCCTTTGGCCCACATTGTCTGTTCCAAACATGAGGCCAAGGGCATCACCACTACTTGCACATATTTATCCCTCCATTCCTTGTGCATCCATATGCCTCTCCAAAAGTCTTAAATGCTACGAATGTATCTGCTAAAACCACCAATCCCGGCAGCATCTTCCAGGCATTCACCATACTCTGTGTAAAAAAAATATCCTTGCCTCACACATCTTCTTTAAACCTTGCCTCTCTCACCTTAAAGCTATGCCCTCTAGTATTTGATATTTCCATCCTGGGGAAAAAAGGTTCAGATTGCCTCCCCTATGTTGGCAGCTTTTAATTGTATATACAGCTGCTCCTCGACCTACGATGGGATTACATTTCAATAAACCCATCGTAAATATCGTGTCAAAAAGGCATTTAATACTTGTTCCATATTTAAGAGGGAGTTAGATGTGGCCCTTGTGGCTAAAGGAATCAGGGGGTATGGAGAGAAGGCAGGGATGGGATACTGAGTTGGATGATCAGCCATGAACATATTGAATGGCGGTGCAGGTTCGAAGGGCCGAATGGCCTACTCCTGCACCTATTTTCCATGTTTCTATGTTTCAAATACAATGTGATCACATGACAGGAAATGAGCTGCAACTCGCTGCCGTTTCCCAGTGTTGACACCATCGTAATGTCGAGATATCTTCAGGCGAAGCATCATAATCCGGGGAGCATCTGTACTTCTGTCAAGTCTCCCTGCAACCTCCGACATGTCAGAGAAAGCAATCCAAGTCTGCCTAACCTCTCCCTGTAGATAATACCCCTTAACCCAGGTATCATTCCGGCAAATCTTCTCTGAACATTTTCCAAAGCCTCCACATCATTCTCTAATGTTGTGACCAGAACAGGTGTCAGAGGTTGCAGGGAGCAAGCAGGAGAATGGGGTTAGGATGAAGAGATGATTGAATGGCGGAGTAGACATGATGAGCCGAATGGCCTAATCCTACCCCCTACCTACTCCTTACGACCTTATGAGAACTGCACATGGACCAACCAACAGGTGGGTCCCGCCAGCAGGCCCTGCTCACCGCCGCTGTGGATTAACGACTAAAAACCATCCACCGAGGACCGAAGACAGAGGAGGCCCGCCCGCTGTGGACGGTAAATCGCTCGCCACGCCCTGCTGACAGAGGACCTGCCAGTAGGGTCGGTAGGCTCACACACCGCGGACTCCGAACTCCAGCCAGAGCCACCGACATTGGTGGGAACCACATCGCCAAGAACGAGGGATGCGGAACAACGAGGACAGAGTCCCTGGCTGCCGAGAAGAAGCGGGACCTGTGGTAGTGGGAGGGGGGTAAATGGGGACACAAAGAATGGACAACAATATCTAAGGGTACTTTGTAACTGTCTGCGTCTTGTGGCAGTGAATGCAAAAACAAAGAATTTCACTGAATCTTCATGGTATTTGTGACTATAAAGTCTATAAATAAATCTATCTACACTACTCCACATGTGGCCTAACCAACATCCTATAAAGTTGTATCATCATTTCCTGAGTCTTGTACCGGCATTCACTGTGATCATGGCTGATCATCCACAATCAGTACCCCGTTCCTGCCTTCTCCCCATATCCCTTCACTCCTCTATCATTAAGAGATCTATTTAACTCTCTCTTGAAAGCCTTCAGAGAATTGGCCTCCACTGCCTTCTGAGGCAGAGAATTCCACAGATTCAAAACTCTCTGTGTGAAAAAGATTTTCCTCATCTCAGTACTAAATGGCCTACTGCTTATTCTTAAATTGTGGCCCCTGGTTCTGGGCTCTCCCAACATCAGGAACGTGTTTCCTACATCGAACATGTCCAATCCCTTAATAATTTTATATGCTTCTATGAGATCCCACCTCATCCTTCTAAATTCCAGTGAATACAAGCCGAGTCACTCCATTCTTTCATCATATGACAGTCCCGCCATCCCGGGAATTAACGTTGTGAACCTACGCTGTACTCCCTCAATAGCATGAATGTCCTTCTTCAAATTAGGAGACCAAAACTGCACACAATACTCCACGTGTGGTCTCTCCAGGGCCCTGGAAAGGTGCTAGATGCTGCCAGGGCAAAATGCGACCAGTGGCACATTTCCCTGATTATTCTCTTGCCCTTTGGATACTTATTATAGCATAGCTTTGGATTTACCTACATCTTGCATACCACTGATGTCTTGAGACCTATGCCTTCCAGGTTTCCTTTCAAAGCACTTCCCTCCCAGTCAATAGTTCCACTTCCACTTGCCTGCCCAATCATGTCAGTTTCCAAAGACTTGTGTGCAAGGACACCTTGAACTTTTCAATAGTAACACAACCCAGCCTCTCATCATTTAGCAAAATAGTCTGCTCAACTGCACCAAAATAAATAATTGCGCACTTTTCAACATTATCTTACATCTGCCACATTCTTGCCACTCACTCAGTGACCAATTGGACGGCATGGTGGCACAACAAGAGAGACCAGAGTTCAATCCTGACTAATGTGCCGTCTGTAAGGAGTTTGTACGATCTCCCCGTGAGTTTTCCCCAGGTGCTCTGGTTTACTCCCACACGCCAAAGACGTACAGATTTGTAGGTTAATTAGCTTGGTAAAATTGTAAATTGTCCCTAGTGTGTATAGGATAGTGTTAGCGTGCAGGGGGTGGCTGGTCGGCGCGGATGCGGTGGGCCGCATGGCCTGTTTGCGCGCAATGTCTCTAACCTCAAGTAGACTATTGCTGACCTTTTCCTGTGTACACAGGGCACTGAAACCACGCTTGAGTCTATCACTGGCAGCTATTTTATTGCAATGCAACTGACCGATAAAGGACAAAGGAACATTTGTGACCTATGCCAGAGGACAGCAGTGTTTGGGTTTTTGACACCCACTAAATGTCGAGCTTCAAAGCAGTTGCATCCTCCAAAAAGCTCAGAAACCACCTTCTGTGGTCAGATCTGATCCTTGATAAACAGAGACATGTATCACCATCTAGAGCTGAAGGATTGGAAGAAAAAAAAAAAAAAAAGTTTTATGAAATATCTATGTTTCAAAAATAATTCCTTTGTTACCTTTCTTGGATTTTTTTTTAAACATAAAAGGGAATCCAGCAGCTTTGACACAAGTAAGATTAATTTTCCGCTGCAGGGAGCTAACGAAACAGGATGAGGTGAAGAGTCATTGTCTGCATTCTGACAATCAAATGATAATGCCTCCTATATTACAGAACAGTCATCGAGAGAGAGGTACAGTGTGGAAACAGGCCCTTCGGCCCAACTTGCCCACACCTGCCAACATGGCTCCAGGGTGACCAAGGTTGGCGGCTAAACATGTATTGGTATTCAATATTCAGGAAGGATAGACAGAAAGGAAGAGGAGGTAGGGTGGCATTGTTGGTTAAGGAGATCAATGCTATAGTAATGAGAGACATTAGCTTGGATGCTGCAGAATCGGTATGGGTAGAACTACAAAATAGCCAAGGGCAGAAAACGCTTGTTGGAGTTGTATACGGACCAACCAAACAGCAGTAGGGAGGTTGGGGATAACATGAAGCAGGGAATTAGGGATGTGTGTAGCAAAGGTACAGCAGATATCATGGGTGACTTTAATCTACATAGATTGGGCCAACCAAATTGGTAACAGCGCTGAGGAAGATTTCCTGGAATACGGAATGTTTTTTAAGCCAATATGTAGAGGAACCGACTAGAGGGCAGGCCATCCTAGACTGAGTATTGTGTAATGAGGCAGGATTAGTTAGCGATCTTGTTGTGCAAAGCCATTTGTTATAAAGGACTGCCGAATTAATGGGAAGGAAAGTTCGAGAAGGGATAAGAGAGTAAGGTCAGGGCCAATTGTGAGCGGTGTGAGAGAGGAGGTGAATACCAAAGTCAAAGTGCTGCATATGAATGCGCGAAGTATAAGAAATAAAGTGGATGAGCTTGAGGCTCAGTTAGAAATTGGCAAGTATGATGTTGTGGGAATTACAGAGACATGACTGCAAGAGGGCCAGGGCTGGGAACTGAATATTCAAGAGTATACCTCCTATCGAAAAGACAGACAGATGGGCAGAGGGGGTGGGGTTGCCCTGTTGGTGGGGAATGAAATTCAGTCCCTTGCAAGGGGTGACATTGAAACAGGAGATGTGGAGTCAGTATGGATAGAACTAATGAATTGTAAGGTTAAAAATACCCCAATGGGACTTATCTACAGGCCCCCAAACAGTGGCCTGGACATAGGTTGAATCAATAGAATAGAATAGAATATGTTTATTGTCATTGCACAAAACTGAGCAACGAAATTCCATTTGCTTCTCCTCCGTTAAAAGAAATACAACACGACACCAATGCACATATGTACAGTTAATAGTAGAATATAAATACATTTTTAAGCTCCTTGCGAACTCTAGTTCGCTACACAGCGTCCCAATCCTCAGAAGGTCCTGCCGGTTGTATTTTGAGTCACAGGTCCACAAACGGACAAGACAGACAAAAACAAGAACATCCACACGGGGGAGAGCAAAGCCGCTGCATTCAGGTGCGCGTACAACTCCAACAAGCGGGTCGTAACCACAGCCCCGAAGTCGGCCAGCCTCGCGTTGGTAAGTCCTGGCTCTGCCACCGCAGCCTCAAGGTCGGTCGCAGTTGGAGGCCGCCAGCTCCACGATAGGCCTCAGCGCAGGCGGACACGGAGACGGGGGATACAGCAGGAAAGGTCGCATTCCCCCCCAAAGGAAGAGTAAAAAAAACATGTTACACCCACCCCCACCCCCACCCCCCACACACACACATACACAACTAAATAAAACGAAATAAACTGTAAAAACGGGACAAGAGAAACAAAAAACAGAAAAGACAAACGGACTGCAGGCGAGCCGCAGCTGCAAGGCAGCGCCGCCACTTTTTAAGAAAGGCGGGAGAGAGAAAACAGGGAATTATAGACCAGTTAGCCTGACATCGGTGGTGGGGAAGATGTTGGAGTCAATAGACAATAGGTGCAGGACCTTTGGCCCTTCGAGCCAGCACTGCCATTCAATGTGATCATGGCTGATCATCCCCAATCAGTACCCCGTTCCTGCCTTTTCCCCATATCCCCTGAATCCGCTATCTTTAAGAGCCCTATCCATCTCTATCTTGAAAACATCCAGAGAATCTGCCTCCACTGCCCTCTGAGGCAGAGAATTCCGCAGACTCACAACTCTCTGCGAGAAAAAGTGTTTCCTCCTCTCCGTTCTAAATGACTTACCCCTTATTCTTAAACTGTGGCCCCTGGTTCTGGACTCCCCCAACATCGGGAATATGTTTCCTGCCTCCAGTGTGTCCAAACCCTTAACAATCTTATAGTTTCAATAAGATCCCCTCCTTCTAAACTCCAGAGTGTACAAGCCCAGCTGCTTCATTCCCTCAGCATAAGACAGTCTTGCCATCCCGGGAATTAACCTTGTAAACCTACACTGCACTCCCTCAATAACAAGAATGTCCTTCCTCAAATTAGGGGACCAAAACTGCACACAATACTCCAGGGATGGTCTCACAGAAACATAGAAATTAGGTGCAGGAGTAGGCCATTCGGCCCTTCGAGCCTGCACCGCCATTCAATATGATCATGGCTGATCATCCAACTCAGTATCCCGTACCTGCCTTCTCTCCATACCCTCTGATCCCCTTAGCCACAAGGGCCACATCTAACTCCCTCTTAAATATAGCCAATGAACTGGCCTCGACTACCCTCTGTGGCAGAGAGTTCCAGAGATTCACCACTCTCTGTGTGAAAATAAGTTCTTCTCATCTCGGTTTTAAAGGATTTCCCCCTTATTATTAAGCTGTGACCCGTTGTCCAGGACTTCCCAAACATCGGGAACAATCTTCCTGCATCTAGCCTGTCCAACCCCTTAAGAATTTTGTAAGTTTCTATAAGATCCCCTCTGAATCTCCTAAATTCTAGAGAGTATAAAGCAAGTCTATCCAGTCTTTCTTCATAAGACAGTCCTGACATCTCAGGAATCAGTCTAGTGAACCTTCTCTGCACTCCCTCTATGGCAATAATGTCCTTCCTCAGATTTGGAGACCAAAACTGTACGCAATACTCAAGGTGTGGTCTCACTAGGGGGTCTGTACAACTGCAGAAGGACCTCTTTGCTCCTATACTCAATTCCTCTTGTTATATAGGCCAACATGCCATTCGTTTTCTTCACTGCCTGCTGTACCTGCATGCTTACTTTCATTGACTGATGAACAAGGAACAAGATCCCGTTGTATTTCCCCTTTTCCCAACTTGACACCATTTAAATAATAATCTGCCTTCCTGTTTTTGCTACCAAAGTGGAATAACTCATATTTCTCCACATTAAACCATCTGCCAAGCATCTGCCCACTCCCCCAACCTGTCCAGGTCACCCTGCATTCCCATAGCATCCTCCTCAGATCGCACTGCCACCCAGCTTTGTGTCATCTACAAATTTGCTAATGTTACTTTGAATCCCTTCATCCAAATCATTGATGTATATTGTAAATAGCTGCTGTCCCAGCATCGAGCCTTGCAGTACCCCACTAGTCACTGCCTGCCATTCTGAAAGGGACCCGTTAATCCCTACTCCGTTTCCTTTCTGCCAACCAATTTTCCATCCATGTCAGCACTCTACCCCCAATAACATGTGCCCTAATTTTGCCCACTAATCTCCTATGTGGGACCTTATCAAATGCTTTCTGAAAGTCCAGGTACACTACATCCACTGGCTCTCTGTTGTCCATTTTCCTAGTTACATCCTCAAAAAATTCCAGAACATTAGTCAAGCATAATTTCCTCTTCATAGATCCATGCTGACTCAGACTGATCCTGCTACTGCTATCCAAATGTGCCGCTATTTCATCTTTTATGATCGACTCCAGCATCTTCCCCACCACCGATGTCAGGCTAACTGGTCTATAATTCCGCTTTCTCTCTCCCGCCTTTCTTAAAAAGTGGGATAACATTAGCTACCCTCCAATCCACAGGAACTGATCCTGAATCTATAGAGCATTGGAAGATGATCATCAATGCATCCACAATTTCTAAAGCCACTTCCTTATGTACCCTGGGATGCAGACCATCAGGCCCTGGGGATTTATCAGCCTTCAGTCCCATCAGTCTGCCCAACACCATTTCCTGCCTAATGTGAATTTCCTTCAGTTCCTCCGTCAACCTAGATCCTCTGGCCACTAGCACATCAGGGAGATTGTTTGTGTCTTCCTTAGTGAAGACAGATCCAATGTACCTGTTCAGTTCCACTGCCATTTCCTTGTTCCCTATAATAGATTTTTCAGTCTTCAAGGGTCCAACTTTGGTCTTAACAATTTTTTGGGGAGTTAAAGACTTGGACCCCAAGATCCCTCTGTACATCAATGATGTTAAGGGTTATGCCATTAATTGTATATTTTCCTCTCACACTTGACCTCCTTACACTTTCTCAGATTAAACTCCATCTGCCATTCGTCTGGCAGTTCTATATGCCGCTATATATTATGAAAGCCTTTCTTAAAGTCTGCTACCCAAGGAATATTGACCCCATTGTTACAACTATGCCTGATATAAGCTCGAGGAACAGCACCTCATTGTCCACCTGGGCACAATGAAAGCTTCCAGACTTAATATTAAATTCTACAACTTCAGGTAGTTCTCTTTCTCAGTTTGCATCAGAACTGGCCATTCCTCTGTAAGTCATCTATCTATTATATTGGCTCAGTTTATTGCTCTCCATTTGCATTGTCTGACTGGTGGTTATGTTTGATAGTCCTGCACTTTGCTCCTCTTCTATTCCCGTTTTCTCTTTTCACACTATCTTCACTGGTTTTCTTCCACTTTCACCTCTATCGCCATTAACCCTTGGGTGTGACCACTACAACATAGCATCATGACAGCACTACCCTCTGTCCATCATATAACCATATAACAATTACAGCACGGAAACAGGCCATCTCGGCCCTACAAGTCCATGCCGAACAAATTTTTTTCCCCTTTAGTCCCACCTGCCTGCACTCGTACCATAACCCTCCATTCCCTTCTCATCCATATGCCTATCCAATTTATTTTGAAATGATACCAATGAACCTGCCTCCACCACTTCCACTGGGAGCTCATTCCACACCGCCACCACTCTCTGCGTAAAGAAGTTCCCCCTCATATTCCCCCTAAACTTCTGTCCCTTAATTCTGAAGTCATGTCCTCTTGTTTGAATCTTCCCTATTCTCAAAGGGAAAAGCTTGTCCACATCAACTCTGTCTATCCCTCTCATCATTTTAAAGAACTCTATCAGGTCCCCCCCTTAACCTTCTGCGCTCCAGAGAATAAAGACCTAACTTATTCAACCTATCTCTGTAACTTAGTTGTTGAAACCCAGGCAACATTCTAGTAAATCTCCTCTGTACTCTCTCTATTTTGTTGACATCCTTCCTATAATTGGGCGACCAAAATTGTACACCATACTCCAGATTTGGTCTCACCAATGCCTTGTACAATTTTAACATTACATCCCAGCTTCTATACTCAATGCTCTGATTTATAAAGGCTAGCATACCAAAAGCTTTCTTTACCACCCTATCTACATGAGATTCCACCTTCAAGGAACTATGCACGGTTATACCCAGATCCCTCTGTTCAACTGTATTCTTCAATTCCCTACCATTTACCATGTACGTCCTATTTTGATTTGTCCTGCCAAGGTGTAGCACCTCACATTTATCAGCATTAAACTCCATCTGCCATCTTTCAGCCCATTTTTTCCAAATGGCCTAAATCACTCTGTAGACTTTGGAAAATCCTCTTCATTATCCACAACACCCCCTATCTTGTTATCATCTGCATACTTACTAATCCAATTTACCACACCTTCATCCAGATCATTGATGTACATGACAAACAACAAAGGACCCAACACAGATCCCTGAGGCACCCCACTAGTCACCTGCCTCCAACCCGCTAAACAGCCATCCACCATTACCCTCTCGCTTCTCCCATTCAGCCACTGTTGATCCATCCTATCTTGCTATTCCTGCATTTATACCCCAACAGTTGAACCTTCTTAACCAACCTTCCATGAGGAACCTTGTCAAAGGCCTTACTAAAGTCCATAAGAAGATTAGTCAACCTGACACTGCCAGGCACAAATCCATGTTGTCTCTTTCGTAGTTCTGACCAATGGTCTTTGACCTCAAATGTTAATAGTTTCTCTTTTCACTGGTGCTGCCTGAGCTGCCGAGTGTTTCCAGCATATTCTGTCTGTTGTTCGATTTCCAACATCTGGAAACTTCTATTTTTATTCTATTGCCATAGACCCCTGATATTTTTAGATTAGTTTACAGACACGGCACGGAAGCAGGCCATTCGACCCAGCGAGTCTGTGCCAATCAGCAATCCCTGCGCACTAACACACACGAGGGACAATTTATAATTTTACTGAAGCCAATTAACATACAAACCTATAGGGCTTTGGAGCATGGGAGGAAACCGGCGAAAACCCACACGGTCACAGGGAGAATGTACAAACTCTGTACAGACAGCATCCATGGTTGAGGAAATATTATATAAATAGAGCCACTTGGATAGTGACTTTTATATAAGCTAAGTAATTTGCAAAAAAAAGCTTGAGGTTTTCCTGAACCGAAATAAAGTGTAAACAGACACATACACACAGGCAAAGATGAATCAAGACATGGAGGCCTGAACCTGAACCTGCTTAGCTTAGGTTTATTACTGAGGCACTGGAGGAAATTGTATTTGATATGACTTTGTGTGTAAGAATGGATAGCTGAATAAAGAGCCTCTTCTTACAGAATTCAAGGCTGAGAGATAATAGACTGCAGTTAGCCTTGGCTTTGTAAAATTATAATGAGTGTGATAAGGAATAGGATGTATGTGAAGGAGAGTAGTTGCTTTGAGAAATAATTAGATTGAGGGAGTTGTTTATAGAAAGTCGAAGCAGATGGAATTCTGACGTAATGGTCTGAGTTGTACTTTGTAAGAACCTTGTGTTCTGCCTGGTACATGAGATTGGAAATCCTGCTTCCCGATAACAGGAAAGGCACCAAACTCTTATTAACTAAATTGACAGATTTACGACACATGTATCCTTGGATGGGAGATGTGCGTTTTGAACTTAGAAACTGTAATTCAGCAAAATTATATAATTAATGTTTTAAAGACATAGGTAAAAGTATTTCAAACTGTGAAATTGTAGTAAAACAACATGAAATGTATTGTCTTGGTAGAAAGGTACACTTTAGACATAGAAATTGTTTAGATTTATAGAAATATCTTTTCTCTTGGTATAGAAAGTGTGTATGACTCGTGTGATCATTGTATGTATCTTATATTTTGAGGAGTGGTCTTTGATAAGAGCCTATCTGGGTTTTGCGGTGTTGAAATAAAATAATTCTAAAATAAAGTTATAAAGTTATACCATAGACAAACGAAGATTGTATAAAGAGGCCAGGGAAAGGGGAGGTCATGTGACTGATGTTGTAAATCACCAGAAGGACTCAGATGATTGGTTACTAGCTTGTCATACCCTCTGTATCTGAAATGTGTAATACCTATATAAATGCCATGAGTTTGTATCAAAGTTACTTGTCTCTGGATCCGCCCCAGAGCATTAGCTCTGTGTTGGAAGGTTCAAGAGACTAGTCTCAGCTGAATAAAGAATTGATTTTAACAGCAACAAGTGTTTGAGTCAAGTTGACTTTAGATTGACAGAAGAACTCAGTTTAACATTTGGTGTCAGGATCGAATTAGGGTCTCTGACACTGCAAAGCAGCAACTTTACCATTGGGCCACTGTGCCAACATACTGAATATTTCAAGAAATGACGGTTTCAACATTAGCAATAAAATAAATTTCACCAAAGGCCTTACTAAAGTTCATATAGACAACATCCACTGCCTTACCCCCATCAATTTCCCTAGTAACCTCTTCAAAAAATTCAAGAAGATTAGTCAAACATGACCTTCCAGGCACAAATCCATGTTGACTGTTCCTAATCAGACCCTGTTTATCTAGATGCTTATATATATTATCTCTAAGTATCTTTTCCATTAATTTGCCCACCACTGAAGTCAAACTAACAGGTCTATAATTGCTAGGTTTACTCTTAGAACCCTTTTTAAGCAATGGAACAACATGCACAGTACGCCAATCCTCGGGCACTATTCCCGTTTCTAATGACATTTGAAATATTTCTGTCATAGCCCCTGCTATTTCTACACTAACTTCCCTCAATGTCCTAGGGAATATCCTGTCAGGACCTGGAGACTTATCCACTTTTATATTTTTCAAAAGTGTCAGTACTACTTTTTCTTTGAATCTCATAGTATCCATAGCTACGCTACTTGTTTAATAATAATAATAAATTTAATTTTTGGGCGCCTTTAAAAAATCCCAAGGACACCTTACAGAGATTAACAAGAATAATAAAACATAAATTCGGAATAAAATAAATAATAAAGACATCACAAAAACACAAATTAAAAACAGAATTCAATCCAAAGACAAAAAAATCAAAAATACAATGTGAAGATTGTGAAGATTATGTTTCCCTTACCTCACATAATTCAATATCCTTCTCCTTGGTGAATACCAAAGAAAAGAAATTGTTCAATATCTCCCCCATTTCTTTAGGCTCTGAAGATAGCTGTCCACTCCGTCTCTCTAATGGACCAATTTTATCCCTCGTTATCCTTTTGCTATTAATATAGCTCTAGAAACCCTTTGGATTTACTTTCACCTTACTTGCCAAAGCAACCTCATATCTTCTTTTAGCTTTCCTAATTTATTTCTTAAGATTCTTTTTACATTCTTTATACCCCTCAAGCACCTCATTTACTCCATGCTGCCTATAATTATTGTAGATCTCTCTCTTTTTCCGAACCAAGTGTCCAATTTCCCTTGGAAACCATGGCTCTTTCCAATTTTTACTATTTCCTTTCAACCGAACAGGGACATAAAGATTCTAGATACATAAAAAAATCGGTGCAGGAGTAGGCCATTCGGCCCTTCACCGCCATTCAATATGCTCATGGCTGATCATCCAACTCAGTATCCCGTACCTGCCTTCTCTCCATACCCCCTGATCCCTTTAGCCACAAGGGCCACATCTAACTCCCTCTTAAATATAGCCAATGAACTGGCCTCAACTACCCTCTGTGGCAGAGAGTTCCAGATTCACCACTCTGTACTCTTAAAATGTCCCCTTTATTGTCCTCCATTTCTCTTCTACATCCTTCCCATAAAACAAAATGTCCCAATTCACTCCTTTTAAATCCTTTCGCATCTCATCAAAGCCAGCCTTTCTCCAATCAAAAATCTCAACCCTACGTCCAGTTCTGACCCTCTCCATAATTATATTGAAACTAATGGTATTGTGATCACTGGACCCGAAGTGCTCCCCAACGCATACCTCCGCCACCTGACCCGTCTCATTTCCTAACAGGAGGTCCAGCACTGCCTCTTCTCTAGTAGGTACCTCTATGTATTGCTGCAAAAAACTATCCTGCACACATTTTACAAACTCCAAACCATCCAGCCCATTTACAGAATGTGTTTCCCAGTCTATGTGTGGAAAATTGAAATCTCCCACAACCACTACCTTGTGCTTACTACTAATATCTGCAATCTCCTTACATATTTGCTCTTCCAATTTCTCGCTCCCCATTTGGCGGTCTATAATACACCCCTATAAGTGTTGCTGCACCTTTCCCACTTCTCAGTTCCACCCAAATAGCCTCCCTAGACGAGCCCTCTAATCTATCCTGCCAAAGCATTGCTGTAATATCTTCCCTGACAAGCAATGCAACACCTCCACCTCTTGCCCCTCCAATTCTATCACACCTGAAGCAACGAAATCCTGGAATATTTCGTTTCCAATCACAGCCCTCCTGCAACCATGTTTCACTGATCGCCACAACATCATACTTCCAGGTGTCAATCCAGGCTCTAAGCTCATCCACCTTTCTTACAATGCTCCTAGCATTAAAATATGCACATTTAATAAACCCCCCGCCTATTATTCTGTTTATTTTCTTTTTCTTCTTTCTCCCCTAGATTTTGGGTCCGAGTGCTTCCCTTCTCTGCCTCCTGCCTCACACTCTGTCTACTAGCTTTCTCTATTTGTGTCCCTCCCCCCAACCATTCTAGTTTAAAGTATCCCCAATAGCCTTTGCAAATCTCCCCGCCAGGATATTGATCCCCCTCGGGTTCAAGTGCAACCTGTCCTTTCTGTACAGTCTGTACACTCAATAAACCTGACAATATTTGCCAAATATGCCCCATGGTGATAATCACATATCATAAACACTAAATGACAATTCTGCACAAAAAGTGAGTAGTTTACCACTCAATTTCCAGATTTTCATGTGGGGCCATCAAAAAACTTTAGGGCTACCAGGCCAAAAATATAATTTTGTGGCACATTTATAACTCTTTAAAAGCCCACAAACCTCGCCATCTTTTGAAGTTATCTCTTCTGATGAACATCGATTGAATTGCAAATTCTTCTGATTTTCATACGCAGTTAAGACTTCTAACTCACTAGATATTACTTCAACAAAACTCTCACTGTTAGGATTAAATAACAAACGGGTTCTGTGCACATCTTTGAAACCCTCGAGTTAAACTTCTACCGTTACTTTGTCGGGTTGCGAACTTATTCGCGATTACAATATATCCATAAACTTTATTCAATAAGCTAATGATGGACTTCAGAATACAAAATCAATTCAAACCAAGTGCCAGGGGTAAAGTTGCGGGGAGGGCAGGAGCGTTGAGAAGGGGGTCAGGAATCATGCCGGCAACTCACTCACCGCTGCCGCAGCTCTCCGGGCACGAAGCCACCGCATTGGGGCCGGGGAGGAAAGTTGCCGGGGCGGAGAGCTTCATCAGAGTACCCAGTTTGACATGTGTTAAAACTGCAATTTTACTACTGTAATAAAATTACCGTATTTCCCGGCAATGAAGACACAATTTTTAATCCAAAAATAAGGCACGAAAATGTACCTGCGTCTTGTAGGCCGAAGGCTAGGTTGTTAGCAACATCAAGAACAATGTTACTGTACTGAGGGATAGCCAAGTCTATCCCTCATTGCTGGCAGCTGATGGAAAGCGGCTGTAAAAGGACAGCGGGGGGGGGGGGGGGGGGAAAGAGTTCCTTTTACAGCGTGTGGGGAGTCTGGCCCGGGTCAGCACGGCCTAGGCTGCACAAATTGGCTGGGCTGCCAGGGGTAAAGTTGCGGGGAGGGCAGGAGCGTTGAGAAGGGGGTCAGGAATCATGCCGGCAACTCACTCACCGCTGCCGCAGCTCTCCGGGCACGAAGCCACCGCATTGGGGCCGGGGAGGAAAGTTGCCGGGGCGGCTGCGAGCGGCTGCCGGGAACAGACAGAGGAACCGGCCACCTCAGCACCTTCTGCTGGCCCGCTCACCTCTGGCAGTGCTCTCCATCTGAACAACTCTCTCCTGCCGCTTCCCGCAAATCCTTAAATTCCGACTGCCGTTGGGAGCAGGACATGGCCTCACTTGCTGAGCTGTGTGACGTTGCATAGCATTTACTGCCCAGCCCGTGTCTTTCATTGTAAATTTACATGGGGACATGCTTTGGAGGTGTGTGGTGATTGTCGATCAAGTGAGAATAACAGAGAGAATAAGAATGCTGCTGCCTTAACGGACACGCGCAAAAGCAGTTGGTATTAGTTTTGAAATTAGAGATATTTGAAAAAATATCCCTATTTTTGACCTGGCTCGGAGACCGGACAGTTAGGGGACCAGTTCAAGAGCAAAGATCATTATGCGGAGCGGTTCAGCGGGCGATGAATAACAGGACAGCAGGCGATGGAGCTTACTCCTGTGTCAGCGCGAGTAACCTCAATTGGTCCCTTGAACTAGTATTGTAATTTAATAAGATCACAACTGATTCATGCTCTTGTTTTTCCCACCATCTCTCCATCTGCCATCACCGTCCATTCCCCACCCATTCAGAATGGAGATCTGGAAGCCTTGTGAAAATTGACTTGTTACTTTATTTAAAAATTTTTTTTTTTTGAGCGTAAGAAACTATGTCGCGTCAGCCTTTTTTCCAAAATTTAGCAACTCAAAATGGGGGTGCGTCTTCGACGCATGTGCGTCTTCATTGCCGGGAAATACAGTAGATCCATACAATCTGAAAGGCTTGTTACTTCCACTGTGTATTGAACATTGCATTTAGATTGCACGTTTGCACATCACCCTTCAAGTTGCATATGATCCTGACATAGAATCATATTGTCATTTTTCCATTGTTGCTGGTCACGGAAGATAGCTCACCACCATCTTCTTAAGGTCAATAAGAGTTAATAAAGGATTGTTTTTCCACCCTCTCAGCATCTCTGGTAAAGTTGCAGCAAACCAATAAAAGTGAACATTTAAATTTGAGAATCTGGTGGTGTGGCTGCGCCTATGGGCGGAGGCTCAACTACAGTCCATCTGTCTTTTTTTTAATTTTCGTCTCGTTAAATGTATGCCTTGCGCCTAGTTTTTATTATTTTTCTTTAACTGTGTATATGTGGGGGGTGGGGGAGACCGTTAATCTCTTCCCCAAATCGGGGACCCATCTTTTTTTCTGTCATGTCTCCAGTGTCGTTGGGCCTAACATCGTGGAGCCAGCGGCTGACTCCGTCCAGTACCAACCTGAGGGCTCCAGTCGCGGAGCCTGCGGACCTGCCATCACAGAGCTGGACGTCTTCGGAGCGGGAGGAGCTGTGGTGGCGCGCGGCTGCGACCCGACTTCAGAGCTTCGGAGGCTCCAGCCGCAGGCCCGGTGGACGGTAACATCGGGAGCTCCAGGTCCCTGGTGAGAGACTGCTTTTCGGAGCTCCCACAACAGCAACTTCGCCCACTGGAATCGCGGGATTTAAAGGACTCGGAGCGGGGCCTAACATCGCCCGGCGCAGCTTAAACGGCCACAGGACTTACCATCGTCTGCCGGGAGTTTTAACATCAGGAGCCCCAGTTCACCTCGACGTTGCAGTTGGACTGCTGGACCGCGGGAGAAGAACAAAGGGAAGAGATAAGACTTTGCCTTCCATCACAGTGAGGAAGTGTTGCAGAGCCATTGTGATGGATGTTTACGTAAACTGTGTTAAGTGCGGGTCTTGGGTTTTTTTGCAAATATAAAACTGAAAAAATGCAATTTTGTTCAAATCACGCTGTTTGAAATGACAATAAAAGGCATTCTATTCTATTCTATTTTATTCTGCATTGGTTTACATAGCTTGGGCATTGGCAGCAATTCCAAGAACAAATGTGAAACAAAACTCCAGGATATAGGTGAATCTTGGTCACTGTCACTTTCTAGCTAACATGGTTTATCCAGAAAGACTAGACAGTTGCTGTTTTAGTTAAAAATTGCAGCATTATTCTTGAATTGTTTTCCCTTACTAATAATAAAATTACAGATATTCAATTACTGAGAAAATTGGTGATCTAAACTCATTATGCTATTCAGATACTTGCAATTTACGATTTGAAGCAAGGATGTGGGATTAGAAGAAAACTTGTTAAATTGTATTCGTGAAATTGTACTAGTATATCAGAACTCTTCCAAGTGCATTAAATTAATTTACGTAATAAAGCAGGAATATTAAACAGTAAAGATTACATTTTACTCTTCATAACTTTAATTAGTCCATCCACCAATGGAATACCATGGGACTTAAACCCAGAGACAAAATAAATAAACATTTGGTATACAATTTGCCTTTAATAAGATTTTTCAGTTTTATAATTATGTATTGGACATGGTACCATACACGTATCTAAATTATCTACATGAAGCAAAAATCATACACGCCTATCCTTCATGCATCATTTCCTCTTCCATGCCAATACTTTGCTAGTCCACATTCTATGCAAATGCTGTTTAAATTTACAAAAAAATTAAATAAACCCTGGGAGCTTCATATATGCTCAGTCAACGCTTGACTTTGTGCCAAATTGACAAAAGTGTGAAAATATATCAAAGCTACCTAGTCAAACCAACATAGAAAGGTATGCAAACATTGCCAGTAGTTATTGTCTACTCGTACATTCAATTTTTCTATATTTTTAAAGAATAAAAGATCACATTGATAACTTAAAAAAAAAAATAATTTTAACCCATGTAATGACGATGATATTATGAAGATTCATATCAAATGCATTGCTCATTGGTGATTACTTATTTCTTAAGTTAAAAAATGTACTGCTAGTATTGTCCCAATATAAAATAACTGCATGAAATGGTGAGTGCTGGTGTATCCACTTGATCGAATACCAAGACCAAGTTCAAAAGCCCTATTGCAACTAATTTATATCCAGTAGTTTTCCTCTTTTCTCTATCCCAAATACACACCGGCATGTAAACACCGTTCTACAATTTAGTAAGCATTAGTCCAAAAGAACAATGAACTGTCGCAGTTTGCACTGTCCGAAATTACCAAACCACCTCTCAAGTCACAATATCTTCAAAAGAAAATTTGTTTTGCATCTGCTGGTGCTTGTTCCATCGGACAATATGGGCATTTTAACCTAGGAATTGAACACATTGAATCTTCATTAGTTGGGGAAAAACATCAAAATAATTCGCAATAAGGCAAGAAGCATAAATTTGATCATCTTACAACTTCATCTGCAGAGTACCTGTTCAATTTCATACTAAACAATGCCAAATTTACAGAATTATGCATCATGGCCTATCATTTACATTGGCATCCATTATATGTAGAAACATAGAAAATAGGTGCAGGAGTAGGCCATTCGGCCCTTCGAGCCTGCACCTCCATTCAATATGATCATGGCTGATCATCCAACTCAGTATCCCGTACCTGCCTTCTCTCCATACCCCCCGATCCCCTTAGCCACATCTAACTCCCTCTTAAATATAGCCAATGAACTGGCCTCAACTACCTTCTGTGGCAGAGAATTCCAGAGATTCACCACTGTGTGAAAAATGTTTTTCTCATCTCGGTCCGAAAAGACTTCCCCCTTATCCTTAAACTGTGACCCCTTGTTCTAGACTTCCTCAACATCGGGAACAATCTTCCTGCATCTAGCCTGTCCAACCCCTTAAGAATTTTGTAAGTTTCTATAAGATCCTCCTCAATCTTCTAAATTCTAACGAGTGCAAGCAGAGTCTATCCAGTCTTTCTTCATATGAAAGTCTTGACATCCCAGGAATCAGTCTGGTGAACTTTCTCTGTACTCCCTCTATGGCAAGAATGTCTTTCCTCAGATTAGGAGACTGTACGCAATACTCCAGGTGTGGTCTCACTAAGACCCTGTACAACTGCATTAGAACCTCCCTGCTCCTATACTCAAATCCTTTTGCTATGAAAGTGGGGTGTTCTTTTTTTAAAACTTACACAGAGGGTGGCAAGTGCTTGGAACATGCAGCTGGGAGTGGTGGGGGAGGAAGACGGGATAGTGGTATTGAAGACTTTTGGATCGGCATAGGGATATGCAGGGAATGGATTATATTAGGACAGGTAAGATTTGGTCTTGGCATCATGTTTGGCACAGACATTATGAGTTGAAGGGCCTGTTCCTGTGCTGTACTGTTCTATGAAATCAATGAGCAATTCCCACAGCAATTGATCCACAGCACTATACATAATTCTGATCTTACTGCCAAATTTGATCAAACAATGCAAATTAGATGTGTAGGAAAGAACTGCAGATGCTGGTTTAAATCGAAGATAGACACAAAATGTTGCAGTAACTCAGCGGAACAGGCAGCATATCTGGAGAAGGAATGGGTGACATTTCGGGTCGAGACCCTTCTTTAGTCAGCCAATCGAAGTTGCGGTGCAGATCAATAATGGCATTACTGAACTTTAAACTAACCTGGAGGGACTGAAATATTTCATTCTTTCCTGAAGAAATGCATAAAATATATCCATGACAGGATCCCTTTAACAATTTCTTTGATTGTTCAATCACTTTAAAGATTAAATGAGATAGTTAACGTTATGGGATTCCTGCCAGCACTCACTTGCTTCCGTTGATCATTTTGTTTAGCGCATCTCGGGAGATTATGTGGCCACAGACAAGTTTCATTGGTGGATTGGATTCCGTAGTCTGTTGTCGAAGGATTGGGCAGGCAAATATTGAGTGATACCAACATTTTTTACCAAGGTCTACTTCAATCTACAAAGTAATAACAAAACAAACATTAAGTAATGTGACACGTTGCATAACAAAATAATATCTGAATAATTCACAGAGTAATGTGGCTAATTCATAACAGCTCTCCAAAGAGGACCAAAAGCATTGAAGGGAAAAGTGGAAATGGACAAAAAGTACAATGACATTTGTATCCCAAGGACAAATAAATATAAGAAACATTAAGTCAAGCAAGAGAAAACAAATTGAGAGATGAGATGGGTGGGAAGGGCACGAGGAGTGAGCTTTGAGAAGTGCGAGAAGGCATGATCAAAGAGAATTTTATTAAAAATAACAATGCAGAATAAAGACATGCTGAGTTATCGGCATACCATCCTTGCTTTTGACGGCCAACTCAAGCATTTGCTTCTAATTCAAAGACGTACGATTAATCGATCTATTAAAGACCCGTCGTAAAAATGGGTTGAATGTAAACTAAAAGCAACGATGGAAACATCACCCATAATTTGTCCCAGATCAAGCATATCGAAGATACGGGCAAGTAAGCACACCACACCTCTCCTTCCTCGAAAGACTGAGGAAGTTTGTCATGTCTTATCAACTCGTACAACTTTACGCCATGGAAAGCATCCTACTTGGACATATCACAACTTGGTTTGGCAACAGCTCTGTCCAAGACTGCAAGAAATTGCAGAGTTGAAGATGTAGCCCAGTCCATCACACAAACAGCCGCCACCCCCCCCACCACAAATCGACTCCATCATACTGCTTTGCAAGAGCAGCCAACATCATCAAGGTTTATTTACATCCTAGTTATTTCCTCTTAACATCACCATGTTACAGAAAAGATACTGTCAAGTTTGAAAGGATTCAGAGAAGATTTGCAAGGATGTTGCCAGGACTAGAAGGTCTGAGTTATAGGGAGAGGTTGAGTAGG